>NC_037689.1:2146217-2158067 GCF_003255815.1 Theropithecus gelada
TGTGTCTTGGAGTTGCTCTTCTCGAGGAGTATCTTTGTGGCATTCTCTGTATTTCCTGGATTTGAATGTTGGCCTGCCCTACTAGGTTGGGGAAGTTCTCCTGGATGATATCCTGAAGAGTGTTTTCCAACTTGGTTCCATTTTCCCCTCACTTTCAGGGAGACCAATCAGATGTAGATTTGGTCTTTTCACATAATCCCATATTTCTTGGAGGCTTTGTTCAATTCTTATTCCTTTTTTTCCTCTAGACTTCTCTTCTCGCTTCATTTCATTCATTTGATCTTCAATCATTGATACTCTTTCTTCCAGTTGATCGAGTCAGTTACTGAATCTTGTGCATTTGTCATGTATTTCTCATGTCATGGTTTTTATCTCTGTCTGTTCATTTGTGGCCTTCTCTGCATTGATTATTCTAGTTATCCATTCTTCCGTTCTTTTTTCAAGATTTTTAGTTTCTTTGCCTTCGGTACGTAGTTCCTCCTTTAGCTCTGAGAAGTTTGATCAACTGAAGCCTTCTTCTCTCAACTCATCAAAGTCATTCTCCGTCCAGTTTTGATCCATTGCTGGCGATGAGCTGCATTCCTTTGGACGGGGAAATGCGTTCTGATTTTTTGAATTTTTTGAACTCCCAGCTTTTCTGACCTGCTTTTTCCCCATCTTTGTGGTTTTATCTGCTTTTTGTCTTTGATGCTGGTGATGTACTGATGGGGTTTTGATGTGGGTGTCCTTTCTGTTTGTTAGTTTTCCTTCTAACAGTCAGGACCCTTAGCTGTAGGTGTGTTGGAGATTGCTTGAGGTCCTCTCCAGACCCTGATTGCCTGGGTATCAGCAGCAGAGGCTGCAGAAGATAGAATATTGCTGAACAGCGAGTGCTGCTGTCTGATTCTTGCTCTGGAAGCTTCATCTCAGTGGCGTACCCTGCCGTTGAGATGTGAGGTGTCAGTCTGCACCTTGTGGGGGATGTCCCCCAGTTAGGCTACTCGGGGTCAGGGACCCACTTGAGCAGGCAGACTGCCCCCATAGGTGGAGTCTACAGAGACAGGCAGGCCTCCTTGAGCTGCTATGGGCTCCACCCTGTTCGAACTTCCCAGAGGCTTTGTTTACCTACTTAAGTCTCAGCAATGGCAGGCACCCCTCCCCCAGCCTTGCTGCTGACTTGCGGTTAGATCTCAGATGGCTGTGCTAGCAATGAGGGAGGCTCCATGGGCATGGGACCCTCCCGGCCAGGTGTGGGATATAATCTCTTGATGTGCCGTTTGCTAAGACCCTTGGTAAAGCGCAGTATTAGGGTGAGAGTTACCTGATTTCCCAGGTGTTGTGTGTCTCAGTTTCTAAATGGATTCCCTTCTCCCTTGAGCTTCCCAGGTGAGGCGATGCCTCGCCCTGCTTCAGCGCTCACTGGTCAGGCTGCACTAGCTGACCAGCACCAATTGTCCGGCACTCCCCAGTGAGATGAACCTAGTACCCTAGTTGAAAATGCAGAAATCACCTGTCTTCTGTGTCACTCGCACTGCGAGCTGGAGGCTGGAGCTGTTCTTATTTGGCCATCTTGCTCACACCCCCTCAGTCTAACTTATTTTTGAAAAACAAACTCTTAATTTCATTTATCTTTTGTATAGAATTTTACGTCTATATTTTACTAACTTCTTTAATTTTAGTTATTTCTTTTCTTCTGGTGGCTTTGGAATTGATTTTTTCTTATTATTATAGTTCCCCTTGGTGTGATGTTATATTGTTAATTTGAGATCTTTCCAACTTCTTGAAGAAGGATTTAGTTCTATAAACTTTCCTGGTAACAATGCTTGAGTGGCACCTTAATGACTTTAGTAAGATGTGTCACTATTTTCATTAATTTTAGAGATTTTTTTTTGTTTTCTTTTATTTCTGCCTTAATTTTGATGTTCACCTAAGAGTTATTAATCACTGTCTTTGATTTATGCCTTAATTTCAATGTCCACCTAGGAGTTTTTCATGAGAAAATTGTTTAATATCCATGTATTTGTGTAGTTTTGGGAGATCTTGATATTGATTTCTATTTTTATTTCACTCTGGTCCAAGAGTGTGCATGGTAAGATTTAATATTTTAATTTATTGAGACTTGAAGTCTGACTGACCATGTAGAGTATGCTCCATGTACAGATGAGTTGAATGTATATTCCATGGTTTTTGGGTGGAGTACTTTGTAGATGTCTATTAAGTACAATTGGTCAAGTGTTGAGGTAAAGTCCTGAGTTTCTTTTGTTAGTTTTCTGCCTTGATGATCTGTCTAACACTGTCAGTGGGGTTTTGAAATCTGCTACTATTATTTTGTAGCTGTCTAAGATTTTTCTTAGGTCATGAAGATTTTTCTGTGAATCTGAGCACTCCAATGTTGGGTGCATACATATTTAAGATGGTTCAGTCTTCTCGTTGAATTAAAACCTTTATCATTATATAATGCCCTTCTTTGAATTTCTTGATTGTTGTTGGTTTAAGATCTGTTTTATCTGATAAAAAGAATAGCAACTCCTGCTCTTGTTTCCTGTTTGCATGATAGATCTTCCTACATCCTTTCACTTTGAGCATGTGGGTACCATTACATGTGAGATGGGCCTCTTAGAGAAAACAGATGGTTGGGTCTTGTTTTTTCATCCAGCCTGACACTCAATTTTAACTGGGGCATGTAGCTCATTTACATTCAAATACGTGTGATTTTATTCAAGTCATGCTATTAGCTGTTTGTTATATAGACTTGATTGAATAGTTGTTTTATAGTGCATGCAAGCTATCAGCTTGAGTGTTTCTGTGACAGCCGGTGTCACTCTTTTGAATCCATGTTTAGCACTTCCTTAAGGGCCTCATGTAAGGTTGGTCTAGTTGAAAAATATTCTCTCAGCATTTTCGTGTCTGAGAAGAATTTTATTTCTCCTTCATTTATGAAGTTTATTTGCGAGGATATGAAATTTTTGGCTGGAATTTCTTGTCTTTAGTGATGCTGAAAATAGACCCCTAATATCTTCTGGTTTCTGCTGACAGATCTACTGCTTGCCTGATGGAGTTCTCTCTGCATGTGACTTAACCCTTCTCTCTAGCTGCCTTTAAGATTTATTTATTTATTTATTTATTTATTTATTTATTTATTTATTTTTGCATTGACCTTGATGAATCTGATTACTATGTTCCTTGGGAATGGTCATCTTACATAGTATGTGGCCACCATTATCTGTACCACTTTGATTTGCATGTCAACCTCTTCACCAAGACTGGTGTCAACTTCTTCACCTCAGATATATTTTCCAATTGATTATTCTCTCTCCTTCTCTCTTGAGAATGCTGATGAGTCATAGGCTTGGTTTTCTTATATTATTCCATATTTCTTGGAGTTTTCTTTAATTTCATAATTTCTTTTTTCTTTATTTTTGTCTGACTAAGGTGATCTGTGAAAACAGTATTCAAGCTCTGGGATTCTTTCCTCAGCTTGGTCTATTCTGCTGTTAATACTTCCAATTGTATTATGAAATTCTCGTAGTGAGTCTTTAAGTTCGAGAAGCTCTGTTTTGTTGTTTCCTAAAATGTCCATTTTGTCTCCCATCTCTTGGGTCATTTTACTGGATTCTTTGGATTCCTTGGATTGGATTTCAACTTTCTCCTGAATCTCAGTAAGTTTCATTGACACCCACATCCTGAAGACTGTGCCATCTCAGTCATTTCAGACTGGTTAAAAACCATTTCTGGGGAGCTACTGGACTTATTTTGAGGTCAATAGGGACACTTGGCTTTTTGGATTTCCAGAGTTCTTGCACTGATTTATTCTAATATTTGAGGATTGGTATTTCTGTAACTGTGGTGTAAGTCCAGTATAGTTAGTTGGCTATGTTTGTGGATCCTTTCAGAAGGCCAGTGTTCTGTATAGGATTTTTTTTTTTTTTTTTTGTATGGAGTTTTGCACTTCTTGCCCAGGCTGGAGTGCAATGGCACAGATCACTGCAACTTCCACCTCCTGGGTTCAAGTGTTTCTCCTGCCTCAGCCTCCCGAGTAGCTGGGACTACAGACGCTTGCCACCATGCCCACCTAATTTTTTTTTTTTTAATTTTAGTAGAGACGTGGTTTCATCATGTTGGCCAGGCTGGTCTCAAACTCCTGACCTCAGGTGATCCATCCCCCTCAGCCCCCCAAAGTGCTGGGATTACAGGCATGAGCCACTGCACCTGGCTTCTGTAGGATCTTTATGTGTGTTTGAATTCTTGCACTTGGTTTCACAGGTGTATATATTAGCCGGATGACTGACTGGTGTTGTAGTTTGGGCTGCAATCCAGTAGATGAAGGGTTTAAGAGTAATGGCCAGTAACTAGGTTAATACCAAGCTGTGCAGCTCTTTTGTATTTCCTTTAGCATGTGGGCATGCTATTGAGTTGGGAGAGCAGAAAGAGATAGCACCTCCCTCACCAGATCTGCTCCTGGGATTTGGGAGTGCCCCCTGTGATCAGTGGTGCTGCATTGGCATTTCTTTTGTTAGCTATTCTGTACCACCAGCCCTCTCGGGCAGGGGTTGCAGCAGAGAGATATGCCACACTCTATGGACCCACCCTGTGGAGTCTCATCTGGCCCAGGAACCCATGCATCTCTCACCTCTCAGTGTTCTGGGGTTGGGAACTCCTCTCCAACTTCATTACTGTCCACAGATCTCTGCTCCTTACTCTCAAGTATCATGCTATAGCTCTGGGTGCACATAACTGTCCCTTAGCTGGGGTTCGGATCTGCCTGTGCTAGGGGATCCAATATGCTCCAGGCTAGCTAGGAAAGTACTCAGGTGCATCAATACACTGAGGCTGGGCTGCAAGGGTTGTTATGTGCACCTGCTCCTGCAAAGCAGCTAGGCATGGATGCTGGGAGAGGCTGACAGGCAGTAAAGCTTGCAGAGCAGATGCACCTCAGTCCCGTGAAGAAGCTGGCTCTGCTCTCTCTTGGGTCAGAGGTCACCTGGCCTGCACCTCCTCGGAGGAATGGGAAGCCCTGGGGATTGGTGCCTATGGCTACTCTCAGCTGGAGCTGCCCAGAGTACCAAAAGCTTCCAGGCTCCAAGCCCTCTGAAGGCCTGTCTCTGCCTCCTCTCCGTCAGATCTTCCTGCCAGCTCGTATACCCATGGGCGACAAGGGGTACCCTACAGCTAGGATCCCAGAGATTTCCGGTGAAGGTGAGGCCTCAGTTCCTTCACTGACCCCTTTCGCAGGAGCCATTTAAGGCCAGGTTTCAGTTATTGATTTTAAATCTTTTTTTAAATATATATTCACTGAAAGCCATACATTTCCCTCTAAATATTAATCTAGTTACATTTCATAAATTTTGTTATATTATTATATTTTTTCTTTCAGTTTAAATGTTTCCTTGTGATTCATTTCTTTGACCTGTGGGTTATTTAAAAGTATGTCGTTTACTTTCCAAATATTTGGGATTTTCATTTACTTTTGAGGCTAGCAGGAAGTTACAAAATAAGAACTGTATGACAGAGAAAGCACAGGTCTTTATCAGAATCCAAGTTTGGCTTTAGCCAAACTACTTTAGGGTCATGAGCCTCAATTTTCTTATCTGAAAAATTAGATCAATAATACTATTCTTATAAGTTTGCTGTGAGGATTAATGGATACTGAGCATAGTGCCCCCATATGCCATACAGAGCTAACAGGATGACCATTATCATTTTTCCCAATGGAACTTGCTGAATATTTCCTCTCATTTCAAAACTGAGGAAGCAGCATGAATTAGTCCTTCACTTTTATAACATCCTTTTTAGTTTATAAGTTTAGAAAATGTAGCAACTTGTGAATTAAACTCATGTAGCCAAAAATAAAAGAATAGTACCTTGTAGCTGGAAAGCTTCCTTGACTGTCAAAGGAACCCCAAGGAAGGGCCATTTATTTTCCAGGGTGGTTTCATCTTCCTGCTTCTCTGCAAGCTTTTGATCTACAGCATGAGCCTCCTTCATTGCTTCCTCAAACCTAAGAAAAAATAAAACAATGCAAACTTTAACTACATAAACAAGTCATCCGACCAACTTTATTAAAAGAATACCCATATCAACATGTTAATATGTAATCAACATATTAAAGTTAATGTACTTGTCAAGAGCCTTATAAAGTTGACCATTTGAGCCAGTGATTCTCCTTTTAAGAATCCATCATAAGAACAGTAATCCAACCTAGCAAGAATTATCCATACAGAAAGCTGGTCATTGCATCATTATTTATATTAGAAAAACACATAAAATCTCCCTGTCTCCAAATAAATAATTATAGATATCTACAACAGACAACTGTATGGCCAATAAAGGTGGTGTTGCATAAAGGCCATAAACAGACACTTCTCAAAAGAAGTCATTTATGCAGCCAACAATCATGAAAAAAAGCTCAACATCACTGATCATTAGAGAAATTCAAATAAAAACCTAAATGAGATACCATCTCGCACCAGTCAGAATGGCAATTATTAAAAATCAAGAAACAACAGATCCTGCCGAGGCTACAGAGGTAAAGGAATGCTTTTATACTGTTGGTGAGAATGCAAATTAGTTCAACCATTGTAAAAGACAGTGTGACAATTCTTCAAAGACCTAGAACCAGAAATTCCATTTGATCCAGCAATCCCATTATTGGGTATATACCCAAAGGAATATAAATCATTCCATTATAAAGATACGTGCACATATATGTTCATTGCACCACTATTCACAATAGTAAAGACATGGAATCAACCCAAATTCCCCTAAATGATAGACTGGATAAAGAAAATGTGGTACATCTACACCATGGAATGCTATGCAGCCATAAAAAGAAATGAGATCATATTCTTTGCAGGGACACGGATGGAGCTGGAAGCCATTATCCTCAGCAAACTAATGCAGGAATAGAAAACCAAACACTGTATGTTCTCACTCATAAGTGGGAGCTGAATAATGAGGACACATGGACACAGGGAGGGAAATAACTCACACTGGGGCCTCTCAGGGGTGAAAAGAGCATCAGAAAAAATAGCTAATGCATGCTGGACTTAACACTTATGTGATGGATTGATAGGTGCAGAAAACCACTATGGTAAAAGTTTACCTTTGTAACAAACCTGCACATCCTGCACATGTACCCCAGTACTTAAAGTAAAATAAAATAAAATAAAGTGGTGTTTCCTAAAAGTTTTACTGCCCTTTGGAAATTCCTATAATGTAATGTCATTTAATGTAAGTGAAAAGAGAAGGTTATAGCAGTATATTCCCAGTATAACCTCAATCATGTGAAAATCGTAGGCAAAACATTAACAGTGAATAACTACTCTTTTGGTGCTATGATTACAGGTAATTTTTTGTTGTTTTTTGCAAATGTTCTATAACGGACATAATTACAGCAATTTCCAGAATGAAATACAATAAGTCAATATGTCCAAAAGAGCATAGTTTTAATGTATGTGGTAATACAATCACTAAAGTATGCAATTCCAGTGTAATTTCTCAGTATCTCAAATATTAATTCTTGAAAATGAAATGTAAAATCCTCTACATAACCTTTCATGTGACTTAAAATAACTTTAATAAAATATCTTTGGGCTCAATAGTAATAGTAATTATGTTTATTACTTCAAAAATATACCAAGTATAAAAAAAAGAATATGATAATGTCTATGCTTTTAAGATGAATAAAAATTAAGGCACTCTCATTTCCTAGTTTTGTGAACTATGCAAGCTCTTTTATTTCACTGGATTTTAGTTGCTTCAATTGTAAATTGGGGACAATAATATCTACCTACCATGGCGGTAGCGAGGATGCATTGGGAAAATGAATATAAAGAACTGTTGGAAGTTCCTAAAAAGAAGGATTTTTTACTGTAATGTGTATATGACAATATGCTAGAAATGGAGGAGACAGGAGCTATAGAGCATGCCAGCATAATGATCATAATGATATTTAACAATTAATGATATATGTCAGGTATTGGGCAGTACTTTAAATATTGTACAGTCAGTTAATCCTGACACTCATGTGATGTCATAAACAACCTACAGAATGGGAGAAAGTATTTACAAACTATGCATCCAACAGAGATCTAAGATCCAGAATCTATAAGGAACTTAAACAATTAAACAAGCAAAAAACAAATAACCCCATTTAAAAGTGGGCAAAAGACATGAACAGACGCTTCTCCAAAGAAGATAGACAAGCAGCCAAGAAATATATGAAAAAATGCTCATCATCACTAATCATCAGAGAAATACAAATAAAAACCACAATTAGATATCCTCTCACACCAGTCAGAATCGCTATGATTAAAAAGTAAAGAAACAACAGATAGTGCTGAAGCTGCAGAGAAAAGAGAATGCTGATGGGAATGTAAATTAGTTCAGCCATAGTGGAAAACAGTTTGAAGATTTCTCAAATAACTTAAAACAGAACTACCATTTGACCCAGCAATCCCATTACTGGGTATATACCCAAAAGAAAATAAATAGTTTTACCAAAAAGACACATGCATTTGTATGTTCATCACTATGCTATCACCATAGCAAAGACATGGAATAAATCTAGAAGCCCATCAATGGTGGACTGGATAAAGAAAATTTGGTGTATATGCATCACGGAATACTACACAGCCATAGAAAGAATGAAATCATGTCCTTTGCAGCAACATGGATGCACCCAGAAGTCATTATCCTAAGCTAATTAACACAGGAACAAAAAACAAATATCACATTGTTCTCATTTCTCAGTGGGAGCTAAATACTGGCTACTCATGACCATAAAGATAGCAACAATAGACACTGGGGACTAATAGATGGGGAAGGGTGTGAGCGAAGGAAAGTTTTGAAAAACTGTTGGATACTATGCTCACTATCTGGGTGATGGGATCATTTGTATCCCAAACCTCAGTATCACACAATAGATTCATATAACAAACCTGCACATGTGCCCCTTGAATTTAAAATAAAAGTTGAAATTATATTTTTTAAATGTGGCTAATGCAATATGTTTAAAGTATTTTGACATATTTAGTTAAATAATATGTACTATTAAAATGATTCCACCTTTTTCTTTTCCCTTTTTAAAATACAGCTGCTAGAATATGTAAAATTGCATATTGCCTCATAATTTATTTCTATTGAACAATATTAATCTAGAGAGAGAATGCATAGTCTTGTATCTCAGCTCCACTATTTACTGCGTCTTCTCTGGAAAATTACTTAACCTTTCTGTATTTCAGTTTCCTCATCTGTATAATGGAGCTAAACATAATTACCTCATAGAATTGCTGATATTATTCAATTAATTACTGCATTTGTAAAGCACTACAACAGTACCTGGAACACTGTAAGCACGCAAGTGCTAACCATCACTGATATTACTATTTGTATAGCCTTTGTTGTCTGAGTACTACTGCCCCACCGATAGGGGTAAAAACTCTGCTGTCATAAAAACTTAACTGTCATGCATATATCCCTATTGGTGGGCCAGCAGTACTCAGAGAACAAAGGCTATATATATATATATACACGCACACACATATATAGTACATATATATAGTGTATATATATATGTAGTGTATATATATACTGTGTGTGTGTGTGTATATATATATATATATAATATGTGTGTGTGTATATATATGTATATACACACAAGATGCTGCTAGTCTAGGTATATTGGACACCTGAGCCGAGTGAAACAAATAAAATTATCTCTTTCCCTAGAGGTTCAACCAAAAGAAAGAAGGACTGGGGTTGGTTAGAACACATTAATGGCAGGGCTCTAAAATGAAGGCCCACAAATCTCCCACTTTTGAGAGTCCAGAGTTACATCAGTCCCTGAACTTCCCAGGATCTAGCTGTTCAAATGTTTCATAATTTGTAAAATTGTGAGGATCTTTATGATTATTGGCCACACTACTACCTTTTTACACCCATAAGCCAGTAAAAGTACAATTCTATAGCAATGAAAAGAATCACTGTAAGCACAGCCATTTAGAAACTATAAACATTTCTGTGTGTCTATAGCTAGTTACAAGATAGTGTCATTACCATTTGTAGAGCAAAGGCCAGCACTCTACGTGTTAAACATTCTGGGGGCCTTGCAGGTACATACTGTCTACCTGGGGAAAAGGACACTTTTTGCTTTGCTTATATCCCATCCCTCACACCTTGGCTGCACAAAAAACAGCAGAAGGGTGTGAGGTTGAGGTTACCCACTTTCCGGAAATAAAAAAGCTTTCAGTTGCCAATTCAGAAGGAATTGGGAACCTAAGACCAATATTTCCAATAGGTACAAACTTGGAACCTCAGTAAAACACTCACATACCTAAGACTGCTAGTTACTGAAAGCTTCCCTGGATGTGAGCCTCATCCAAGGCAAAAGGGCCTGTAGCCTTATGTTTAGGAAACATCAGGAAAGAAAACCTTGAGACACAGTGTCCCTGTCTGCAACCTGTCTGAGGAAAAGAGTACCCAGAGAGATAGATATCAGATGGGGTAGCAGCTGAAGGAGAAAGTCTGTGATTAGGAGGTGAAAATAACTCAAAAAGTTGGACTGAACTAGAAGGGACCCTTCAGATGAATAGCAAAAATACCCAAGTGGAGTAAAAAGGAAGTTACATGTGGGAGAATGGCACAAGATAAAGTTGAAAAACTAAGGTGTGCCAGATTACAAAGGGCCTTTACGTGGTGTTCTAAGGAGCCTGGATATTGAAATGTTTAAAGCAGGAAAGGGGCATAATCTCTTTAGTGATTTACAGATATCCTTTGGCTTTTGCAAAATAAAAAGTATGGGGAAGGGAGGGCAAAACTAGAAACATAAAGATTACTGCAGTAGGCAAAGATGATGGTGATTGGGACTAAAGAGATATCTGCTGAGATAGAGAATAGTAGAGTTATTTAGGGATGAGAATTTGAGAGAGCTATTTAGAAGAAAGAACTCATATATAATAGAAGATTAGAATGTGGGGGGATGAAGGAATTTTTTTCCAGTTTTTCTGGCTTATGGTAGATGGTAATGCCATTTCATGAGTTTTATTTTAATTATTTTGACTTTTGGTGCCCATGGGACTTCCTAGTAGAGGTGTCAAGTAGGTAGATACATATATAGGAATTGAGCTGTTCAGGGCGGAGCAAGATGGCCGAATAGGAACAGCTCCAGTCTCCAACTCCCAGCGCAAACGACACAGAAGACCAGTGATTTCTGCATTTTCAACTGAGGTACTGGGTTCATCTCACTAGGGAGTGCCAGACAATCGGTGCTGGTCAGCTGCTGCAGCCCGACCAGCGAGAGCTGAAGCAGGGCAAGGCATTGCCTCACCTGGGAAGCGCAGGGGGGAAGGGAATCCCTTTTCCTAGCCAGGGGAACTGAGACACACAACACCTGGAAAATCGGGTAACTCCCACCCCAATACTGTGCTTTAAGCAAATGGGCACACCAGGAGATTTTATCCCACACCTGACCGGGAGGGTCCCACGCCCACGGAGCCTCCATCATTGCTAGCACAGCAGTCTGAATTCTAACCCAAAGGCAGCAGCAAGGCTGGGGGAGGGGCGCCTGCCATTGCTGAGGCTTAAGTAGGTAAACAAAGCCACTGGGAAGCTCCAACTGGGTGGAGATCACAGCAGCTCAAGGAAACCTGCCTGTCTCTGTAGACTCCACCTCTGGGGACAGGGCACAACTAAACAACAACAAAAGCAGCAGAAACCTCTCGAGAAACAAAAAACTCTGTCTGACAGCTTTGAAGAGAGCAGTGGATCTCGCAACACAGAGGCTGAGATCTGAGAAGGGACAGACTGCCTGCTCAAGTGGGTCCCTGACCCCTGAGTAGCCTAACTGGGAGACATCCCCCACTAGGGGCAGTC
>NC_037689.1:2167968-2205157 GCF_003255815.1 Theropithecus gelada
GGGGGGAGGGATTGCATTGGGAGTTATACCTGATGTAAATGACGAGTTGATGGGTGCAGCACACCAACAAGGCACAAGTATACATATGTAACAAACCTTCACATTATGCACATGTACCCTACAACTTACAGTATAATAATAATAAATAAATTTTAAAAATAAAAAAATAAAAAAAAAAAATAATAATAATAATAATAAATAAATAAATAAATAAAATAAAGTAAAATTTTAAAAAATTTAAAAAAAAAAAGGAATTGATCTTAGAGGAAAAGTCTGGGCTGCAGACAAAGTTCCAGGAATTATCAGTGTTCAAATGATATTTGAAGTCATAGAAGACCAAGGCTAAGAATATTTATAACTATATACATGAACTATTATACACATACACGCACACACACACACAAAATTACAGAATCATACCTTAAGGAAGAATAAAATGTATTTAGATGTGTAAGAGTTAAATAATAAAATAATAGAAGAGCACTGTCTAGAAGCAAAAGGTAGCAATGACTTCAAGAACAGAGCAATTATCATTTTGATAATAAGAGCAACATGAACCAATACCGAGTCTGTTTTATGTGCCAATCATTGTGTTTTAAATTCATTAAGTTGCTCCATCCTCACAATAATAACATTAGGTACCTAACAGTTGCTTCATTATGGTTATGAGGAAACTGAGATAAAGAGAGCTTAAGGACTCACCCAAAGTCATATTGTCAAGAGTTGCAGACATTGTTGGCTGCCTATCCAAAATTCACTTTTTCCTTTTATAAACAAAACTTTTTCCCTTTATAAACATAACTTCAATTTTTCAGGCAACTTTCTTTATTGTACTGCCATATGCCTCACAGAAAATAGGCCCAATCTCTAACCTTAAGTGTGTGATTTATTTGTTTAGTGCTATCACAGTGATGTTATTCACCTTGCCAAAAATTGGTTTGCCAGTGGTATCTGGTCACAATTTTGGCTCTTGAGACATAAGGCATAGCATCCATCTTATGACAATGAGAAGACCTAGTCTAATAAGGCTGACAAACTAGGAGTCCAAGGCAAAAGACTGAAAACAGGTTAATGATGACATTTTTCAGCTGCTGAGTCAATCAATTCTAGAGCTAACCTACCGAAAGACTTACTGGTTTGTGCGATAGTATATTTTCCCTATTGCTTTCAGTCATTTTGAATTGGGCTTTCTGTTATTTGCAGTAGAAACAACCCAAACTGATAGAGTTAGCAGGCTATTTTGTTTGATTGTTTGGTTTGTTTGTTTTGTTTTGTTTTGTTTTTCAGACAGAGTCTTTCTCTGTCGGCCAGACTGGAGTGCAGTGGCACGATCTCGACTCACTGCAACCTCCGCCTCCCGGGCTCAAGCAATTCTCCTTCCTTGGCCTCCTGAGTAGCTGGGATTACAGGCATGTACCACCATACCCGGCTAATTTTTGTATTTTTAGTAGAGATGGAGTTTCACCATGTTGGCCAAGCTGGTCTCGAACTCCTGACCTCAGGTAATCTGCCCTCCTCAGCCTCCCAAAGTGCTGGAATTACAGGTGTGAGCCACAGCACCCAGCCAGCAGGTTATTTTTAATTGAGTGGTCGGAACAGAAGCTAGATTTCAGCGAGTGTAGGTGTAAATAAGCGGTAAGGATTCAGAAAAATAAGTATTGACTACATTTTTTAGAAGCTTACTTATGTTTAAAAAAAAAATGAGACAGTTTTGTTAGCGAATTAGGCACAGCAAAGTATTAATCTGAGAATGTTGCAATCTGGTCTCTTACAAATGCAAAGAACCTGGCTATCCAAAAAGCAGTGTAGCAGAATGGTCAAATTCCAGGCTTTGGAGAAAGACTGATCTGAGGTGGTTATATAACCTTGCAAGTGACAACTTACTAAACTGTTTCTCCAGCTATAAAATGGTGGTAACAATAGCATCTACATGCTTTGTTATTTAAATGTGACAATGCATACACACAGTACCTAGCACAGAAGAGCCACTCAGTAAATGTCAGCTATCACTATCATCATTACTAATATCATCCGGTTCTCCTGACAGTCAACAAAATTCCTGTCAGGAAAATCAAAGGATTAGAATTACAGAAGATTAAGCCAAAGCCATGTCGCCCAAACCACAGAGCTTAGGGAAGTGGCAAGATGAAATTTAGGAAATGGGTTACAAGTCTCTATACCAGAAAAAAAAATGAGAAGAACTGCAGCAGCTATTTCTTCAACAAGTCCTACCAATGCTGATGTTATCAGCACCACTTACTGGCACAATATTTGTTGATGTAAGACAGGGGTCCTGCAACACTTGCCTCACAGGAGTTTCCCAACCAGGTGGGGCAGGGCAGTCAGGCTCCCCAGTCCTGTTCGTTCGAAGGATGGAGAAAAGGTAGTGCCTTAACTGTGTACACTTTCCTAAGGTCTTGAAATCCCCTTCGTTAGCATTGCCCAAACTTCAGCCACACACAATCAGCACAAGCAGAGAACTTCCAAGGGAAGGTTGATAAAGGCATAAAGGAAATTGGATATCCTTATACGTGGCCTCAGTGCCACAGGGCAGCACTGGACTCCTGAGACCAAGGAAATCCCCATAGTTTCAGCCAAGCTGAAACAAGGCACCTCAGCCAAAAATCCTTACCCTTGCTTCTATGGAGACAAACAGAGGATGAGGCCTAAGGGTGGCTATGACACCAGATGATACATAGGTTGGCCAATGTGGGTTGAGTGAAAGACTTATTGAGGTCTGAGAGAGTTTTAAAAAAATCTATATATCTTGAAATTCTGCACTTGCTCGGTGATTCGAGTACAGCCAGTGGTAGGGGAGTGAAATCCAAGGAGGATTCTACCCCTTGGATAGCTTTTCAGTGGAAAGCAACACATAATATCACTTTCTCCAGAAAGCCTTTTCTGAAACCTCTCCAGTCTTGGATCAGTAACCTTCTCCATGCTCCCACAGTACTCTTTTCTTCCCCTATCAGAGCACTAATTCCACTGTGCAGTAAATAATGGTTATTCGCATGCTTCAACCACCAGACTGGGAGCTGAAAGAAGTCAGGGACTGTTGTGTTTATCTTTATATCTTCAACACCTAGCACACTACCAGGCATATAGTAAGCATTCAATAGCCATTTGTGGGATAAATGAATGAAAGTGTTTTCAAGCATTTAAATTAGTAAAACTATAAATTTTGAGCGTCCATATTATTTTCCCCTTTAGAAAGAATAAAACAAAGATTCAGAGAGATTCAAAAACATGCCTAAGTTCATACAATAACTAACAGAGGAAGAATTGTGTCCCAGGTCTATGTGATTCTGTAAGTGTGTATTTTGCGTCTTGACATCTATGGACTCTAAGGCTCCCAGAAAGTTTGCCTTGACCATTTTCTATGTCATTCAAAGATTGGGAAGAATATATCTATTGCATTAAATGCATGACAATAGATGCTCCAGGGAGCAAAGTCTAAAAGTAGTAACAAATTTGTACTTTTCCAGGCAAGCAAGAAAAACAGTGAACAACAAATCATAATCCAGGAAGATATAAGAAGCCAACAGGTTGCGGAGCATAAGACGAAACTGCATTCAGGACCTCCAAAACAAACATTGTCTAAACACAGGTATATTAAATCATTACTTACTGAAGAAATGCTAAATATCAGTTCATGTTCTAGACACTGAAGACAATAAGATGAAAAAGACACAGTCCATGCCACTGAGGAACTCACAATCTGGTGGGTGAGACAATCAAGACCACAATGACTATGCAATGTTGAACCAGTTTTTATACTATTATCTCTCAGCCCTCAAACAAGTATTCTATATGCCACTTTATGATGGGACTCAGAAAACTAAACTTTCCTTTGATAATTTGTGCCCTCTTGGATCCTTCAAATATGGGTGCTAGATAAAGACTAGGAGGAAAGAAAAGAGGTGAAGGGGTTTGTTTCTTCCAGTTTGCTTGCTGTTCCTGACACCATTGTTTCAACAATAGCCTTTCATCCAAGCCACAGTAGTTGATTCCAGTTTCCTATTTATTCCCACAATCTAGAATCAGTCTCATCACACTCCCTCAGAAATACCGGCGCCAGTCAGCTGGCAGCTGCTTCTCAGAATTCTGAACTACAGCTCTGAATATGAGGTCCCTTTTCAAAGTTTCTGAGGTAGAAGCAGCAGCCAGGTAACACCCTTTTCACAGATGTCTTGGTCTCAGCTCTGCAGGCATTTCCTTTGAAAGCCTAGATTATGATAATCCCAATTTCTTCCCTTTGTTCCCTCATACCTAGGGTGTTTCCTCACTTTACTGTTTCCTGCAGTCATCCTCTCGGTGTTACTTCAGTGCTACTTTTTTTGTTTGTTTTTTCAGTCCTTAAACATCTATTCTACCAATTCCCTATATTAAATTCTTTGTTAAAATAGTGTGGTTTCTGGGCCCTGCATGATACAAAAGTGACATGAGCACAATGTGCTCTGGGAGCTCAGAGTAGAAATCTTACAGAGACTGAGATGATTAGATAATATAAAATTGAGAACCAGACTGAGTCCTAAAAAAATTAACTAAGCCAAATAAAGGAGAGGTGGGGAAAGAGAAAGTGTTCCAGGCAAAAGTAATAACATGTGCAAAGTTATGCAGATGATAGAGAGCATAAGTGGATCAGGAAAAATAGAGTAGTTCTGTATGATTAGGATAGGATATGAAGCAAAACAAGTTTGACATGATGATAAATAAAGAAGAGCCAGTAAAATTTGTTGACTAATTAGAGTTAGAAGATAGATTTGGGAAAGGAAGGAAGAAGGTAGAGTCTAGGGGTATCTTGCTTGTGTGACTGGATGGAAGAACAGGTTTGGGAATAAGATAAAAAAGCAGTGAATATTTTCTCATCAGTCTATCACAGACACAAAGCTGGAAGCCAAAGAAAGACAAAGCTAGAAGTCAGCATAATTAAAGTTCACATATCCTCCTACTATTTCATAGCTGTGTGATTTTAATCATTGAACTGCCTTGACAGTCAGTTTTAGTGCCAAGCAAACAGGAATAACAATGCAATAGAACTGTGTATAATCATAAGGACAGCTCTATTTATTGAGCTCATGTTGTAATAACAACCATAACAATAAAAGAGCTAACCCTGAGGGATTGATGTAAGGTTCTATACTAGGTGCTGTACACATATTTTTCATCTTAATGCCAATGTTTTAAATTTCTAGTAAAATAAAAACACTATTATCAGGACAGTAAGACCATTTGGGGGCCCTTTACAGGAGGGAGGAAAAAAGCACAGATGTCACACAGAGCATGCATGAACTTCATAAAATTATTTCTGAACACTTTTTTTATTTCACCTAAGGTCTCTCTCTTCAAAGCAGTCACGTTTTCTCTCTCTTCAAATCTCCAATCCCCTGACAGTCACTGTCCTGCCATGCTCCCCCCATTTACCACAAGCACCCTCTCCAGTCTCCTAGTAGTAGCCCAAACTCATTATTTTCAACAAGGTCACAAATCTGATTTTCTCTCAGATTTTTACGTATGTCCTCATACACAAAAACAAGCTCTGCAACAACTGACCCCCTTCCTCGGAACTCCTTTTTAAAAGGCAACAGAAAATTTAAATAATCGAATATCTCTCAAATGTTTAAAGATACACTCTGCCCAAAAAGTACCCCCAAATTACATTTCAGGTAAAAGTTGGTTCATAGAAGAGAGAGACAAACCAGGACCCCCTGAAACATAGAACCACCCCATAGTTCTGTTATATAAGCTTGGAGTCACATATCTATATTCTTGAATCATGACTCTGTCACATACTTTTTTTGAAATGCTGTTGAGATGATCAAATGAGAAAACATGTATAAAGTATCTCTTATGATACAAATTCATTTGATGCAGTTTTTAATGAAATTATATTTCATTAAAATATTTTGAAGGTCTATAATTTCATAATATTAGCTAGTTTTTATTTACATTAGCCATCCATGTTAAATGATAGGTTTTTAATATGCATAGTGATACAAAGTTTCATTTTAAAATGATTAAGTTAGAATAAGTGACTCAATTTTAATAAGTATATTAACAACAACAGAGCTGATGTGCAAACAAGACAAAAATCCTAAAGATGGTACATGAACGGCTGAGATCTACACAATGGCACCCTATGTCACAGTGTGCTAAGATGAACTGTGGTACCCGTTAAACAGAATATTACAAAGAGAATAATCCAAGTTTTTGGCCCTCTAATACCTCACAGCTGCTGAGAAGTGTTTACTTAGCAATAGAGACACAGAAGTAACATATATGACAACTATATAAAATACTATCTACTATGCTAAATACACGTTGGAAAAAGTGTGCGTGTGTGTGGGGGGAGGGGTTCTCCTATCAGACTCACTACCAAATATTAATCTATTCAGTAAACGTTCAATGATGTCTACCAAACTTTAGGCCTTGTTCTGGATGCTGGATATGCAAAAACAATAATTTTTAGTCCTTTCCGTCAAGGATCTTACAGTTAATAGGAGGAGGATGCAGACAAATAATCATAAACTCTCAACAAAGGACAAAATACTGAAATTAGAAGTCAGAGAAGTTCCCAGTGAGAACAAGGGAAGGAAACAGAGAAAGAACAATCTAGGAAATATGCTAAGGTAGCATGACCACAGAAGTAGAACAAAAACGAACATAAATGACTCCTTGAGAGAGTGGAAATGCTCACCTGTACTTGACAATTCCATTGATCATTGGGTTCACGTCCTTGATTCTGTTGATATAAGCCTGAACAACATCTATACATTTCACCTGCAAAATACAATACTTTAGTTAGCAGCCATTTATTCACTAAACAATTCATTCAGCAAGTATTTCCTGAAAGATTCCTGCGTACATTAATCATTTTTTGAGACACTTTCAGTGAATTACCCAGTGTAGTCCCCCATGAGGCAAAATATGAGGCTGAGGAGGTATAAGATGTCTATTTTGGAGGTAAGATGTCAGAAATATACCAGTATAAGAAAGTTCCAAACAATAAGTAGGGACAAAAGGAATAAACTCTGCTGAAATTAAATATAAATTGGAGTTCTGAGATATTATGTATATATACTAAACTAGCAAATATTTTGTTCTAGTAAATAATCAATGAAAAAATAGATATCGTTTCAGTAATACCCTGAAACTTAACAGTTTAAGATCATCTCTGCAAAACCAAGAGTTGCGGAGTGGAGACATAAAAGGACGTAAATGTAGGGTTTCCAGATGAAACACATGAAATCAAGTTAAATTTGAATTTCAAATTAATAGAGAGTAATTTTTAGTATAAGTATGTCCCAATTATTGCATGGGGATGATTATACTGAAATCTATATGTCATTTATCTTAAATTTAAATTTAGCTAAGCATACTGTACTTTTGTTTGCTAAATTTACCAACCCTAAACCAAAGGTCTTAAGTTAAGCATGTGAGGAGGGATAAGACAAGGAAAACATCCTGGGTGGGTGCTACAAGATTATTATTTAATTATTATATACAATTGTAGTTTTAATGTTAATTCTTAGACATGACACAATGAACATTAGAAAACTGCAAAGCCAAACAGAACCCCCAAGTAATGAGGAGAGAAAAATAATTAAAAAGAAATCAGATCAAGATAGAAAAAAAGAAGGAAAGGAAAGAAAAAAGCAAGTTTGGTAAATTATAAACATTACATCAAGTGAAAAGGATTAAACCAATTACATAATAAGTGTGAAGGACTGAATTCCCCTGCCAGAGGGCAAAAACATTAAATTTGGTTTTAAAAAAAAGCTCAGCTATACAATGTTTATATGAAATTCATCTGGAACAAAAAGACAATGAAAGATTGAAAACAAAGAGTTAGGCAAAGATATACTAGGTGAAAACAAACAACAAGAAAGCAGAGGTGGTATCATTAATATCAGAGAAAGCAAATTTTAAAACTAAATCCTAAAACGGTATGATATATGAGGATGCTATAACAGTTGTATACTTTTCTGAATTAATAAAGCAGGCAAATACGTGAAGCATATACTACAAATACAAAGAGAAGTTGACCAGATGTATAAGTACAGTAGCAAACAATATAGCTCTCTCAGAGACTGACAGACCAAGGAGTAAAAAGTGAGGATATATCTGAGAATTTAATAATACAACCAACATGCTCAAATGCATAGTGAGGGAGAATTTTTACTCCATCAAGAATATGCTCTTTATTCATCAATCATTAACAAAAAATAATCATGTCACACAAAGCAGATCTTAAATCCCAAAAGATTTTAGAGAATTTCTTAGTCAATTTGACAAATTATCCAGAAATATTAGAAACCCAAAATTAAACGGTGATATTTAGAAGGCTTAACTATTTCAAAAACATTTTTCCATATAATCAATGGATCTAAGAGGTAAACAAAACTAAAATGGCAAATTATCAGTAAATTCACAAAAAGAGGAACATTTTTTATCAAATCTATTGAATATGGCTAAAATTGTCCTAATATATTTTTATTTATAAAAATAAAAAGTAAGACAACATACAAGGTATTCAACTTAAAATAACAGAAAAATAAAGAAATTTTTTAAAGAATAACAAAATCAAGATAAAATTTAATAACAGAAATAAAATAGGAACAGTAACAACAAAACCAGTATAAAAAGATGAACTAACTTTTAAATACCTATCAAACGGATAAACTGCAACAAGCATGATGGAGAGAGAGTGTGTGCAGAAAAATGGTTAATATTAAGAATGAAAAAAAAAAAAGATGCAACCATAGATACAGGGGAGATTTACAAAATTATAAAAGAAAGTTATATGTATTTTTTCATTTGGATTAACTCTACTTGTCCTTTAGAATTATGCATCTAGTAGGTTTTCAGTAAATGTTTGTTAAATGCATCCACAGACAGAGATTTCAGCCACCATAACTCAATAGTCTAGTGTATACACAGCTGGTTATATACATTAAGAGCCTGGATTGTCAAGCTGATGTCTAGCACCTGGTCACTCCATCAACGTACACAACCCCAAAGATCTTCAACTGCCACTGCTACCCTAATTGAGTTTGTAGCATGCAGAACGTGACAAAAAAAAAAAAAAAAAAAAAAAAAGGCAGGGATTAGAAGTAGAAGTTAACATGACCATAATTGCCATTTGCTGAATACTTATTATATGCCAAGAACTTTATATACATTATGTCATTAACTCCTCCTAGTAACACATGTAATATTATCCCCATTTTACAGATGAAGCAGTTGAGGCTCACTGAGGTTAAGTGACCTAACCAAAGCCACATAGCTGAGCCTGGATATTTTTGTTTGCTTTTTCCAAATGAACCTTGCTGTCGTAAGAGAAATGAAGACTAGGTACATGGTTAGAAAATTCACTCACTACAGAAAAGTACAAATGAAAAGTGAAAGCTTCTCACTCTCTCTCTCTTTCCCTCCCTCACTCCCTTATTCCCTTCTCCCCTCTCTTCAGCTGTCTCCCTCCTTCACACAAAAGGAATCATATCATATTCATTGTTCAGTACCTTATATTTTTACCACTTAACATAATTCAGAACTATTTACATATCTGTTCCTTTAGATCAACTTCATACTTATTAATGACTGTACCATATTTCTCTGTATGGACAGACTAAAGGAAGAACTAGTGATATTTTTTATTACTTATCTAAACACTGAAAATAATTTTTTTCTAATTTTCTAAAGTATTGATTATATTTATTATAAATAGGTAACATGAACACATGTTTCAAAAATCTGAAAGTAAAAAAGATCATGCAATGAAGCCTCTTTCCACCTTTGTCTCCTAACAAAGGAGATGAATAAAGAGTGGGACTTATGGTTTCAAAACTTTATTGACTTTCAGATCATCAACAAAATCAAATATCCAAATGTGCGAAAACAATGACCAGGCTATGTATGGTGGTGGCCATAAGTTGATATATTTTTGGCAAGGCCCAACCTTGGATACCAACTGAGGCTGTGGAGGTTCAGATGACATAGTGGTAGACTGAATTCTGAATAATAGAAGAGTAACCATATAGAGATACAAAAGCAAGCATAAAGACAGTAGACACTGACTCACAGGAAACTGACTGTTCAATCAGAGATCGTTATCAGGAAGCATACTCTTCCATAAAGTGTCAACAAAAATTGAGTAAGATTCACCTGGCTCTACCACTTTCTAGCTGTGTGGCATTGGACAAGCTATTAGAAAGCTCTAAACTTTATTTTCCTTTTCTGTAAGATGATGATAATTACATGTACCTCAAAATGTCATTACGAAGATTCAATTTACAAAAATCTAAGTAAAATATTTGCCTTATCAAGTGGCACATGGTAGGTGTTTAATAAATTTAGTTGTTTTGCAGTAATAATATTTCCATGTGTAAAAAAGGCAGAAACTAAGGGATAAACAAAACTTTGTATGCACTCCACTTCTCCCCTTCAGAATATTTTTATAAATCTAGATAAACTATATCTAGATTATCTCTTCTCATGGGCAATCATGAATAAAAAATGGCTAGTTACCAAAAACCTGATGATAGTAATAATAGTAATAGTTAATATTTACATAGGACTAGTATGCCAGACAATGTTCCATAAGTTTTACATATATGAATTCATTTAATTCATCACAACAACTCTAAAAGGTAGATTCTATTATCAAATTCATTTTTCTTAAAGAATATCAGATACACAAAAGGTTAAGAAATGTTTTTAAGGCCGGGCGCGGTGGCTCACGCCTGTCATCCCAACACTTTGGGAGGTCGAGGCGGGTGGATCACGAAGTCAGGAGATTGATACCATCCTGGCTAACACGGTGAAAACCTGTCTCTATTAAAAATACAAAAAATTATCCGGGCGTGGTGGTGGGTGCCTATAGTCCCAGCTACTTGGGAGGCTGAGGCAGGAGAATGGCCTGAACCCAGGAGGCGGAGGTTGCAGTGAGCCGAGATCGCACCACTGCACTCCAGCCTGGGCGACAGAGCGAGACTCCGTCTCAGAAAAAAAAAAAGAAAAGAAATGTTTTTAAGATCACAGAGCTAGATTGTAGAAAAGCTAGGATTTCTGAACCCAGGCAGTCTGACTCTAGAGTCCATCCTTCTAATCATTATGTTACACAATCTCCTATGTGCCAGGTGCTTGATATGTATTATCTGCAATTGTTGTGGCACAAGGTCACACAGCCATGGACAGACAGTCCAAAATTTGAAATAGATCATCTTTCTACTATTAGGTTGGTGCAAAAGTAATCGTGATTTTTGCCATTAAAATTAATGTCAAAATCTCAATTACAAAAATCGCAATTACTTTTGCACCAACCTAATACATCCCATTGCCTCCCTAACTGTTAGAAAGTTAGAAAAGCATGCATGGGTGGGTAGAGGCTGGGGAGGGGATACGGCAAGAAGATAGGATAGGTCTTTGAAAGGTAACCAGGAGTGTAATACAAATATTATTAATTCATACAGTCAGGAACACATACTGAGATACTCAGGAAGTATTTGCTGCATGCCTCTTCTTTGTTAAGTAGTATTGTAGATTCCAGAAATAAAACAATGACGAAAAACAAATGAAACAGCAGAGAGATGAAAACAAGCGGAGTATAAATAAACAATACTAGACTGTAGCTCAAGATCTCTAGGTAACCAAACATTTATACGACAGAGATGAATAGTCCTACCTGCACAACTCTAGAGAAAACGAATGAGCTGCTTAATTTTTTTTAATTTAGAACTTTCAATAATTTTTGTGCAAATCATTTTACTTCAATTTTCTTATGCATAAAATATGAATATTACCTATATAACTGCATCCGTGAAATAGAATATGTTTAAGTACCCAGGCAGAGTATTTCACATATACTATGCACTAAATATTTGGTAGACACACCTTTTACTATCCTAGACCAAGTACTACTTTCATTTTAAATCAATTTTTAAAAGACTTGGTTGAATCGTAAGCAGCAGGTAGGTCTGGGGCCTGTGAGAGAGGGAGGAATACAGAGAGAGAAAGGGGGAGGGAGAGGGAAAAAGAGAGACTGACTTTCCATGACTGAGAACTCACACCTGGTTTACCCCACACACACAGTAATTATGCACAAATAGGACAAATGGATAGGAAGGACTATGAGGGTACCAACCCATGCCCACAGTAAATGTCCTTGGTAAAAATAAACGTACTACAACACCCAGAAGTCTCCCTTCATTCCCAATAAATGCCTCTCCTAAGTCAAGTCGCCCTAGTAGAGAATGGAAAGGAAACCGCAACCACCGCCACCACTAAGCTTCCTGGATCCCGCTAAAATACCTGTCCCTCCAGCCTCTTCTGAATTACACTCTCACCTTTCTCTGTCGGATCAGCTTGGCCAGCTGCATCCCCGAAAGCAGAAGCAATGGTTCAGTCACAGGCGGTGGGGTCTTTGAGGCAAACTTTGGGCCCCTTAAGACTAAAGCTGCTCGACCTACTAAGCCTATGAGAAAGCCTAGCGCCCGCAAAAGGAACAATTGAATGCGGGCGGTAAATGAAGGTGCCATCGTAGCCTGGATTCCGCACGGTCCTAGTGCTTGAGGGTTACGTGCACCCTGGGGAAAGGACGAGCAAAATACTAAGCAAAGAGGTACTTATGAAGCCTTTAGTTTACAAGTCCAGTGTCTACCCACAATTCCACAGGAGCTTGTTTATCATCACCTGCAGGGCTCCTAGCCAGAGATGGGGGCGGAGCCTTCTCAGCAACTGCCTGTGTGCAATGCTACCTGTTGTTAGTGCTGTTGTAACCCAAGACAGAAAGTGAATCATAAGAAAGAACACTGGCCTTGGCATTCCCCAGTTCTGCTACTGCGTAGCCCTGGCCAACTTACACTATATCTCCTAGTCAGTTTACTCATAAGAAAAAAATGGGAATAACTACTTCAATATCAAAGGGTTACCACAAACACTAGATAATAAATAAAACATTTAGCACAATGTATGGTAAATAGTATAAGTGGTAGTTGTT
The DNA here is from genome assembly GCF_003255815.1 of Theropithecus gelada. NCBI lineage: Eukaryota > Metazoa > Chordata > Mammalia > Primates > Cercopithecidae > Theropithecus > Theropithecus gelada. The sequence goes on from NC_037689.1 coordinate 2,180,966, forward strand.
ATACTTTGTTTCAGTTGTGCTTATTTAAAAAGTGTTGTTGGCCGGGCGCGGTGGCTCAAGCCTGTAATCCCAGCACTTTGGGAGGCCGAGGCGGGTGGATCACAAGGTCAGGAGATCGAGACTATCCTGGCTAACATGGTGAAACCCCGTCTCTACTAAAAATACAAAAAACTAGCCGGGCGCGGTAGCGGGCGCCTGTAGTCCCAGCTACTTGGGAGGCTGAGGCGGGAGAATGGCGTGAACCCGGGGGGCGGAGCTTGCAGTGAGCCGAGATCGCGCCACTGCACTCCAGCCTGGGAGACACAGTGAGACTCCGTCTCAAAAAAAAAAAAAAAAAAAAAAAAAAAAGTGTTGTAAGTATACCTTTGTATGCAAATATTCAGTATGTTCAACAAACAACTAAATGGCAAGCATATACATATTTTCCATATGCATATTATTTAATCTTTATAAGATCACTAACAGGTAGTACTGATGAACATCAAATCTTCAGCCCATCTGTCTCCTAAACTGGACACTTGAAATGCCTTTTTGACATCTCCATGGGAACGTCTTCCAGATCGTTCAAATTCAACAAATCCAAAACTCATCCTTTTCTCCCCCAAACTGCTGCCCCTACAGGTTTACAAATGGAATTTTCATCCACCCAGTCAGCCATGCCAAAAATCTAGAATCACCTCAGATTCTTCCATTTCTCTCATTCTCATGAGAGAATCCAGCCCTTCCCTCTCAGCTCAGTCTGGCTCAGATCTCACTGACATTTACATGAACTTCTACAAATAATCTAGCTGATCACCCTGTCTTTATTTATAGTGTGTTCTTTCTAATACGTAAATCTGACAATATTATTCCCCTGCCAATAACTCCGCAATAATTCTCCATTTTCCACAAGTTCAAGACCCATCTACTTTGTCTGGCATTCGAGTATCATGACTGGTGTCTGAAAAACTCTATGCTTCATCCCTAACCCCTTCCATCTCTCCTGACAAACAACTATCCGAAAGATCTCTCTTCCCTCCTTATCTTTGCATCTGCTTTCCCAAGCTCTTCATCTAGTTCAGGACAAGTACCACCTCCTCCAGGAAGTCTTCCCTGAACTTACAACTGAGTGTGATGCCACTCTTTTGTAACTCTGCACTCCATAGATTAACAAAATCATAGCACTTACAACCCTTTGTTATGTGTTAGGTTTTTGTGTCTATGCCCCATCTAGATATAAACTCCTTGAAGAACAGGTTCATTCTAATTCTTCTTTGTATTGCCAGAGCATAACATAGGGCTTGATGTGAAATCGATACAGGTTTGTTGGTTGAAGGCATGTGATTATGAAATGAGTGTTGAAGATAGAGATTCAAGCTTGGCATTTAAGGTCTTGGGCAGGTGAAATGACGAAGTCATCCAGGTCACTGTCTTTTCACCTTCAAAACTTACGTTGATACTGACAGTGTCATCACAACACTTCTAGCCTAATTCAAGCACCTGGTAGAAAGCAGGTTAATCATGACAGGTATATCTAGCAGATCCAGTAAACAAAGCTGATAAAGCAGGTTGTCATAATCTAGGCTCCATTAAAGTTCTGAGCAAAACCTGTAGCTGAGTGAAGCTTCTTTACCAGAGAAAGGTTTTGTCAAAATGAAAATATTTCCTTTGCCTAAGTTTTGTTACTTTATTTAAGTTGTACATGACCAATATGTGAGCCTGAGGTACAAAGAATGCTCACTGATTGGGCACTGACCAGACAGACCTGAATCCAAATCCTAGATCCAGCACTCATTATATTTTTGACCTTGTACAAATCACTTAATGTCCCTGAGTGTGTTTTCTCATTTGTAAAGTAGAATAACAGCTGTCATATGGTGTTATGAAGATTAAATCACATGTGGATGTAAAGCTTCTGGTTTTTCTTACAATCTTAAATATTTTAATTTTATATTAATAGTTAGATCATGTTAAGTATACTGACATTGTTGGCAACATATCACCAGAACATTTTTATCTTGCAAAATGAATACATACTATATATGAATCGACTACTTGTTTTTCCCATTGACTGGCCCTTTACAAATGCCATTCTATATTCTCTTTTTAAAAGTGTAACTACTTTAGATAACTCGTATAAGTGGATTCATACTTTTTGTGATGGACTTAATTACATTTATAAGTCAAGATTTATCTTTAAAATAGATGTTAAATTTCCTGCTTTTAAAAAGCCGAGTAATATTCCGGGGTTTTTTTTTGTTTTTTTTTTTTTTTTTTTTGGTCTTGTTTTGTTTTGTTTTGTTTGAGACGGTGTCTCATTCTGTCACCCAGGCTGGAGTGCCACTGGAGTGCAGTGGCGCCATCCTGGCTCACTGCAACTTTTGCCTCCTGGGTTCAAGCGATTCTCCTGCCTCAGCCTTCCAAGTAACTGGGATTATAAGCACCCACCACCACGCCAGCTAATTTTTGTATTTTTAGTAGAGGTTTTGCCATGTTGGCCAGGCTGGTCTTGAGCTCCTGACCTCAGGTGATCCTCCTGCCCTGGCCTCCCAAAGTGCTGGGATTACAGGCATGAGTCACCGTGCCTAAGCTTATTCTGTTATTTTTATATTCCAAATTATATTTATCCATTCGTTTGGTGAGGGAAGTTTGGGTTGCTTTCACCTATTGGCTTTTGTGAATAATGCTGCAATAAATGGTGTAAAAATAACTTTTCATTTGACTGTGCATGCAAGAGTTTTTACCCGTGCTGCATTCTGTTTCATCGGTGTAATAGTCTGGCTTTATGCCAGTACCAAGTGTGTGTGTAAAACTTTTGACAGTTCCTTTCTAGTACATCATAGTGTTTTATATTCATTTGCACTGGGCAAAGAAACGGGACACTGTCCATTTTTCTGACTATAAATAAAAGAGACAGGAGAAATCACCTTTTATCCCAAAAGGGAAAAAGCAAAAGTGAAATACTATGTAATAACTATGTGTGTGTGTGTGCACGCAATCTCTTTAACAAAGTCAGGGAGCATTTATGTAAATCACCATCTATTTAAAAATCAAAGGTGGATTCTCAGGAGTTATCCTTGACTTCTTCCCAAACTTCAGTTAACACTATAGATCTTACATCCTTACTATGTCTGCAACCTGTTCTCTAATCTCCATTGTCATTACCAGTATTATTATTATCACTGCTATTATTATGTAGTACTTGCCCAATTGGTACTATGCTGCCTTCAATCCACCCTCTTTCAAAATCACTCACTAAAATTCAATTTTATTTTTTCTGGTAAAGTAATTTATGCTCCTATTCATATTGTATGTATTTGACCTGTCTTTCATACCCTCATGAAACTAGGTATTATCCTGTTTACCAATTTCATAGGTTAAAAAGTGATCTTCATTGTTTTTATATTTATTTGATTTAGAGTAATAATGAACACATTTTTCACATGCTTATAGGACATTTATATCTGTTTTATTGTATATTGCCTATTCATGTCTACCATACATTTTTAATTGACTTTTGAGTTTCTATAGCTTTTTAAAATATCTGTTTTTATTGATTCATAATTTTTTACATATTTTTGCAGGTTTTTATCCTTTTAAAGCTAATTTTTAAAAGTTTTTAATATAGAAAGGGTTTTAATTTTGTTAGTATATGCCTTATATGTTGATTTTCTATCATTAAAAGTTATGTTTAAACAAAGACATTTTAAATGCTTATGCAAACAAGTCTACAAAATTTTACCTTTGTGTTATTGTCTTCAGTGTATTTTCTCAACTGTCAATTCACAATTCACCTATATTGTCCCTCTTTTCTGATTTTATTTGCAGAAATTTTTCTACTGTGTAGATAGATTCTAGCATGGAGTCATGGTGATTGAAGGCATGATGATTGCTGGCTCCCTTGGATTTACCTCCTGCCATTTCTTCACACACACACACACACACACACCCTTGCTCCGACTATATCAAACTACTTGCAATTTCCTAAAACAGTGGTCTCCAAACTGCAACTGCTTTTATTTGCATTTATTTACTTATTCACCATATTGTACTGTGTTAACACATATATTAAGATTATATGCTACTAGATTCATATAAAATGTATATTGTAGAACAAAAAAATATAATTGAAGGACAGAATTTATTAAAGTCCTAGTATTTTCCTCACTCCAATGTATCAACTGTCTACTCCCAGAGGTGCTTGCACATTCTCTACACCTTGAAGACACTGCCCTTAACCACATATACTGTATAATAGTCCTATATCTGGTATCCACTTTCAGTCTCCCTCTTGCTGCCCCTCTGAAACATACACAACTATTCAAATCTCAAGATTTAACTCAGACATCAATTTTTGGGAAGCTTTTTTCTGACTATTGGAGTCCTAGTCTGATTAGATTCACTTCCTTTTTCTTTTCTACACCACAATGTGTTTTACCCTATCATTTTACCCTATCATTGTACTCAATACACTGCACTGTAATTAAATATTCCCCTCCCCAAAAGCATGGTAATTTCTTAAGGCAAGGACTCTGTCTTCTCTATACCACCAGAGCCTAGAACAGAGTAGGTGCTCAAATAATGTTGATTTAATTCATAGATGAATGAATAGAGCCATCATAATTTGTTTGATAACTCGTGACAGTATGCCCTCTCAGACAGATGTGCAAAGCACTCAACCCACTACAACCCACGTAGATAAACACAACTATACATGCATATGGAAATATACACCCATATCAATGAATATACCTAGAAGGGGACTAAGATGGCTGACTAGAAGCAGCTAGTGTGCAGCTGCTCTGAGAGAGAAAAGTCGTGTGTGGACACTACCTCTTCAACCAGAACATCCAAGTGGACACTTTGGGCTTCATTGGGGAAACAGCGCGACCCATGGAGAAGAGTGAGACAAGATGCTGCCCACCCGGGAGTGGCACAGAGCCAGGGGGAGTCCCCCCACCGCTGAGAAATGGTGAGTGAGTGAGAGTCCCTGGGGACCCACACTTCTGACATGGACCTTTGCATCGTGCGCTCAGGAAGTTCCCCGTGACTCCCACCACTATGCTGCACTGGGGACTCCAGACTGACACGGAGAGCTACGTGGAGTCTGGGCAAAGCCACCGCTGGAGCATGCATGGAGTCCCAGGATCCTTGAATCCCCGGGGACCCTGGCACCAGTGGCTGCAGCTCCAGCAACAGGGCAGGTCAGGTTCCCCGCAGGCCCTCAGGAAAGGGGCCGAATCCACAAGGCAGAGTAGGAACAGATTGCAGGCTTTCCTCTGGGGCACACCGCAGGATAAGGCCCGTTAGCCTGGGGCATTAACAAAGCTATCCCAGCCCTGCCTGAGTTCTCAGGCTGGAAGCAGCTCTGCACTTTCCTGGGACAGAGCTCACAGAGGGAGCAGGCAAGCTGACGTTTTTCCTCGCCCATGTTCTCAACAGGATCTGGAGGTAGTATAGAAGTTGGGGACTGATGCAAACCCACAGCACAGTGCAGTCACCTTAAAGGAAAGGCGGCAAGACTGTTTTCACGTGTGTCCCACCTCCGCTACTCTTCAATGAGCAGTGCCTCTTGACCTTGGCCCCAAGCACAATCACTCTGCTTCCACCTAAACACTTCACTGGGTAGCAGCTCTGCGTTTCTGAGGAGGAAATCCGAGAGACAACCCACAGCTTCTCTGCCATTGCAGCTGCAGTGGTACTGCCCTGCTGCACTCAGGCCAGGGAATAAAACAAAAGGTCGAGTTGCTACACTGGAGCCTCCAGCACGCTGCAGCCACCACACAGAGAGAAGCGCAGTCTCTCTTCCATGTAGGCCACCCCACACTCTTCACCAAGCAGGGCCGCAAGCCTGGGTCTACACAGACGTCCCACCCTTGGCTGAGCACTCCCTCTGCTAGTGGCTTTGTATTTCCCTGGGGAAGGGCTCCCAGAGGCAACTGACAGCCCCTCTGCCACTGCCATTGCAGTGATTCTTCCCCTGCTGCCCGCAGATTGAAGAAGAAACAAAGATCCTGAGGGCTTTACTCACGTTTCTAGCAAGACACAGTCACCACACAAAGAAGAGCCCACTCTCTCCTCCCTGTTATCCCTCGAACCCCCACTCTTCACCAAGCGGGGTCCCCACCTCAGGCCAGCAGCACAGTTGCTTCACCCACTGGCTGAACATCCCCAGTAGCAGTGACTGTGTTTTTTCTGAGATGGAGCTCCCAGAGACAACCAAAAGCTTTTCTGCCCCTGCCACTGCAATGGTAGTGCCCTTGCTGCCCTCAGACTGGGAAAGAAGCAAAGACTCAGAGTGCTTTAACCACACCTCCAGCAAGCCACAGCCACCGTAAGGAGAAGAGGCTGGTCTGTTCACTCCACAATCCCCTTCTCATCACCAGGCAGGTCCCCATGGCTTGGGCCAACAACGCAGCTGCCCCACCCTTGACTGATTGCACCAGTTGGTATCCACTCTGCATTTCTCTAGGGTAGAGCACCAAAAGACACGGGAAAGACCCTCTGCCATAGCCAATACCAAGGTCTCATCCCCTGCTGCCTCCAAAGTGGGGAAGGAAAATAAAGATGAGCTAGCCACAAGGTTGTGCTGTACAGCTCACTAGTGCCAAACAGAGGTCTACAGACAGCACTGTAGTGGGAGAGGAGCCTACACTTTCAGAACAGTAAAAGAAAAATTTGGTGGCAATCATGAGGAAATACAGGGGAGTCACACGGCTAAGCAAAGCAAGAGCATACCTATTAGCCATTACACTTAAGCACCATCTAGTGGATTACAACCAAATTTCAACACCGAAAATACTGTTAATATATCCCCCAGTGAAACAAAGGACAAGAACTAAGCTACAAATAAAGACCCTGCAAAAACGCTTAGACTGCTGAAAACATTCAGAAAAGAAGTCAACTAATTATACTCATATTACACCACAGTTGAAGGAACATCAACCCACACAGAAAGAATGAAACCATCAACAGAGTAAACAGATAACCTACAGAATGGGATAAAATATTCACACACATTCAACAAAGATCTAATATCCACAATCTCTAAGAAACTTAAATCAACAAGCAATAAACAAATAACCCCATTAAAAAGTGAGCAAGAAACATAAACAGACACTTCTGAAAAGAAGACATGAAAGTGGTCAAAAAACATAAAAAAATGCTCATCATCACTAATCGTCAGAGAAATGTAAATCAAAACCACGATGAGATACCATCTCACATAGTCAGAATGGCTATTATTAAAATGTCAAAAAATAACACATGCTGGTGAGGTTGTACAGAAAACGGAAAGCTTATACACTGCTATAGGCAGTATAAATTTGTTCAACTATTGTGGAAGGCATTTTGTTTATTTCTCAAAGAACTGAAAGAATTACCATTTGACCAAGCAATCCCATTATTGGGTATACACCCAAAGGAATATAAATTGTTCTACCACAAAATCACATGCATATGTGTGTTCTTTGCAGCCCTATTCACAATAGCAAAGACACGTAATCAACCGAAATGCCCATCAACAGTAGACTAGATAACAAAAATGTGGTACATATACACCATGGAATACTACACAGCCATAAACAGGGATGAGATAATGTCCTTTGAAGAAACATGGATGGAGCTGGAGGCCCTTATCCTAAGTAAACTATCACAGGAACAGAAAACCAAATACTGCATGTTCTCACTTATGAGTGGGAACTAAACAATGAGGACATATGGCCACAAAGAAGGGAAAAACAGACACCACAGCCTTCTTGAAGGTGGAGGGAGAGGAGACTGAGGACCAAAAAATTACCTGATTGGTACTATGCAAATTGCCTGGACGGCAAAATAATCTGCACACCAAACCTCCATGACATGCAATTTACCAGTATATCAAACCTATACATATACCACTAAACCTAAAATAAAAGTTTAAAAAACACATAAAAAGACATACACTCATAATGAAAATATGAACTTATACCTGAGGATGCACGCATGCACATATACAACTATGTAAATCAAATTTCTTGTTACCCTTTCCCAAATATTAACTAATATAAAAACAAATGTATGTCTTAGTAACTATAAACTTGTGCTTAAAGTAGGCAAAAGTGGGTGTCTCTTAATAAGTGTAACAAAATAGGTGAATTAATAGGAAATGATAAACTTTTGACCATGTCCAACACCAAATAAACTTATTTTGCATACATTATTTTAATTAAACTTTTTATTTTGAGATAATTGTAGATTTACATGAGGCTGTAAGAAATAATACAGAGAGATTCCAGGTGCCCTTTACTCATTTTCCCCCAATGGTAACATCCTCCAAATAAGTACAATGTCATAATGAGAATACTAGAGCTAATATAGAACATTTTCTTCACAACACAGATCTCTCATGTTGTCCTTTTATGTCCACGCCCCTGCCCAATCCCCTCGCTATTCTATGGCTACCACCAATCTGTTCTCCATTTCTATGATTTCATTTCAAGAATGTCATATAAAACAAATCATACAGTATTGTAACCAATTGGGATTTGTTTCTGTCACTCTGCACAATCACTGAAGATTTATCCAGGTTGTATGTGTATCAATAATCGTTTATTTTTCATTGTTACATAGTATTCCATTACATGGATGTGCCATGATTTGTTTAACCTTTTCACTATTGAAGGGTATCTGTAAGGTTTTTATTCATTTACATCTTTTGGTTATTATAAATACAGCTGCTGTAAACATTCATGTACAACTTTTTATGTGAACAAAGGTATTAATTTCTCTAAGATAAATACCTAAGAGTGCAATTGCTGGGTCATATGGTAGATTCATTTTTAGCTTTTTTTTTTTGAAACTTCCAAATAATCTTGTAAAGTGGCTATGCCATTTTATGCCACCAGCAATATATGTCATCCAGTTTCTCTGCATGCTCAGCAGCATTTCTTACCATCACTATTTTTTTTTTTTTTTTTAGCCATTCTGATAGGTGTAATGCAATAGCTTAACATAGTTTAAATTTGCATTTCCCTAGTGGCTAATACAGTTTCATAAGCTTGTATGACATCTATACATTCATTTTGGTGACAAATCTTTTCATGTCTTCTGTTCATTTTCTAATTGGATTTTTTTTTTTTTTTTTGGTTGATGATAAGGTTTTTTAATTAAAGTCAAAAGGTGAAAAAAGTGAAAGCCCAGTCACTTTGTTTCTTCTATTACAGGCTGTTTTTTGATATTTCAGATTCTTAGTATATCCATGCTAAGAATGTTATAATCACACTACAGGAGAAAAAAAAAAAAAAAAAAAAAAAGATCTGCTTAGATTTTTATTAGGATTCCATTGAATCTATAGACCAGTTTGGGGAGAGCTGACATTTTTTTCAAAGTGGGGTCTTCCAATCATGAATATGATATATACATATACACATTCTTACATAAGTCCTCAATTATTCAGCTGTCTTTAATTTCTTTCAGCAATATTTTATAGATTGACTTCCTTGCTATCTATTTGGATGCTATGATTTTATTCTCTTGCTTGATTGCCCTGGCTAGAACTCCCAATACTATGTAAAATAGGAGTGGCCAGAGAGGGAGTCAATGTCTTGTGCCAGCTCTTATGGGAAATGCTTTCAGCTTTTGCCCATTCAGTATGATGTTGGCTGTGAGCTTGTCATAAGTGACTCTCATTATTTTGAAGTAATGTTCCTTCCAAATCTTGTTTGCTGAGAACTTTTAACATGAAGGAATGTTTAATTGTACTGAAAGCCTGTTCTCCATCTATTGAGATAATTACTTGGTTTTGTCTATAGTTCTGTTTATGTGATGAATCATATTTATTGATTTGCATATGTTGAACCGAACTTACATCCCAGCAATATAGCCTACTTGATTGTGGTAAATAAGCTTTTCTTTTTTTGTTGTTATTCTTTATTACTATTATTATCCTTTAGGTTTGGGGTTACATGTGCAGAATGGGGAGTTTTGTTACATAGCTATACACGTGCCATGGTGGTTTGCTGCACCCATCAACCCGTCACCTACATTAAGTATTTCTTCTAATGTTATCCCTCACCTAGCCCACCACCCCCTAACAGCCCCCGGTGTGTGATGTTCCCTTCCCTGTGCCCATGTGTCCTCATTGTTCAGCTCCCACTTATGAGAGAACATGCGGTGTTTGGTTTTCGATCTTGTGATAGTTTGCTGAGAATTATGGTATCCGGCTTCATCCACGTCCCTGCAAAGGACGTAAACTCATCCTTTTTTATGGCTGCATAGTATTCCATGGTGTACATGTGCCATATTTTCTTAATCCAGTCTATTATTGATGGACATTTGTACTGGTTCCAAGTCTTTGTTATTGTTAGTAGGGGCTCAATAAACGTACGTGTTTATGTGTCTCTATTGTAGAATGACTTATAATCCTTCGGGTATATGCCCAGTAATGAGATTGCTGGGTCAAATGGTATTTCTAGTTCTAGATCCTTGAGGAATCACCACACCGTCTTCCACAATGGTTGAACTAATTTACACTCCCCCAAGAATGTAAAAGCATTCCTATTTTTCCACAACCTCTCCAGTCTCTGTTGTTTCCCGACTTTTTAATGATCGCTATTCTAACTGGCGTGAGAAGGCATTTCATTGTGGTTTTGATTTGCATTTCTTTAATGACCAGTGATGATGAGCATTTTTTCATATGTCTGTTGGCTGCATAAACATCTACTTTTGAGAAGTATCTGTTCATATACCTTGCCCAAATTTTGATGTGGTTGCTTGTTTTTTTCTTGTAAACTTGTTTAAGTTCTTTGTACATTCTGGATATTAGCCCTTTGTCAGACAGATAGATTGCAAAAATTTTTTCTCCCATTCTCTAGGTTGCCGGTTCACTCTGATGATAGTTTTGTTGTTGTTGTTGTTGTCATTGTTTTTTGCTGTGCAGAAGCTTTTTAGTTTTATTAGATACAATTTGTCAATTTTGGCTTTTATAGCCATTGCTTTTCGTGTTTTAGTTGTGAAGCCCTTGCCCATGCCTGTGTCCTGAAAGGTATTGCCTAGGTTTTCTTCTAGGGTTTTTATGGTTTTGGGTCTAACATTTAAATCTTTAATCCATCTTAAATTAATTTTTGTATAAGGTGTAAGGAAGGGATCCAGTTTCAGCTTTCTACATATGGCTAGCCAGTTTTCCCAACACCATTTATTAAATAGAGAATTCTTTCCCTATTTCTTGTTATTGTCAGGTTTGTCAAAGATCAGATGGTTGTAGATGTGTGGCATTATTTCTGAAGCCTCTGTTCCGTCCTGTTTCATTGGTCTATATATCTTCTTTGGTACCAGTACCATGCTGTTTTCAATGCTGTAGCCTTGTAGTGTAGTTTGAGATCAGGTAGCATGATGCCTCCAGCTTTGTTCTTTTTGCTTAGGATTCTCTTGGCAATGCCAGCTCTTTTTTGGTTCCATATGAAACTAAGTAGTTTTTTTTTTTTTCCAATTCTGTGAAGAAAGTCATTGGTAGCTTGATGGGGATGGCATTGAATCTATAAATTATGTTGGGCAGTGTGGCCATTTTCACGATATTGATTCTTCCTATCCATGAGCATGGAATGTTTCCATTTGTTTTGTTCCGGTTTTATTTCCTTGAGCAGTGGTTTGTAGTTCTCCTTAAAGAGGTCCTTCACATGCCTTGTAAGTTGGATTGCTAGGTATTTTATTCTCTTAGTAGCAATTGTGAGTGGGAATTCACTCTTGTTTTGGCTCTCTGTTTGTCTGTTCTTGGTGTATAGGAATGCTTGTGATTTTTACACATTGATTTTGTATCCTGAGACTTTGCTGAAGTTGCATATCTGCTTAAGGAGATTTTGGCTTGAGACGGGGTTTGCTAAATATACAATTGTATCATCTGCAAACAGAGACAATTTTATTTCCTCTTTTCCTAATTGAATACCCTTTGTTTCTTTCTCTTGCCTGATTGCCCTGGCCAGAACTTCCAATACTACGTTGAATAGGAGTGGTGAGAGAGGGCATCCTTGTCTTCTGCTGGTTTTCAAAGGGAATGCTTCCAGGTTTGCCCATTCAGTATATTGGCTGTGGGTTTGTCATAAATAGCTCTTATTATTTTGAGATACGTCCCATCACTACCTAGTTTATTCAGAGTTTTTAGCATGAAGACTGTTGAATTTTGTTGAAGGCCTTTTCTGCATCTATTGAGATAATCATGTGGTTTCTCTCATTGGTTGTGTTTATGTGATGGATTACATTTATTGATTTGCATATGTTAAACCAGCGTTGCATCCCAGGGATGAAACCAACTTGATCGTGGTGGATAAGCTTTTTGATGTGCTGATGGAATCGGTTTGCCAGTATTTTATCGAGGACACTCCCATTGATGTTCATCAGGAATATTGGTCTAAAATTCTCTTTTTTTGTTGTGTCCCTGTCAGGTTTTGGTATCAGCATGATGCTGGCCTCATAAAATGAGATAGGGAGGATTCTTTCTTTTTCTATGGATTGGAATAGTTTCAGAAGGAATGATACCAGCTCTTCTTTGTAGCTCTGGTAGAATTTGGCTCTGAATTCGTCTGGTCCTGGACTTTTTTTGGTTGGTAAACTATTAATTATTGTGTTCATTTCAGAGCCTGTTATTGGTCTATTCAGAGATTCAAATTTTTCCTGGTTTAGTATTGAGACAGTATGTGTGTTCAGGAATTCATCCATTTCTTCTAGATTTTCTAGTTTATTTGCATAGAGGTGTTTATAGTATTCTCTAATGGTAGTTTGTATTTCTGTGGGATCGGTGGTGATATCCCCTTTATCATTTTTTATTCTGTCTATTTGATTCTTCTCTTTTTTTCTTCTTTATTAGTCTTGCTAGCAGTCTATCAATTTTGTTGATCTTTTCAAAAAACCCAGCTCCTGGATTCATTGATTTTTGCAGGGTTTTTTCTGTCTCTATCTCCAGTTCTGCTCTGATCTTAGTTATTTCTTGCCTTCTGCTAGCTTTTGAATGTGTTTCCTCTTGCTTCTCTAGTTCTTTTAATTATGGTGTTAGGGTGCAGATTTTAGATCTTTTCTGCTTTCTCTTGTGGGCATTTAGTGCTGTAAATTTCCCTCTACACACTGCTTTAAATGTGTCCCAGAGATTCTAGTATGTTGTGTCTTTGTTCTCATTGGTTTCAAATAACATCTTTATTTCTGCCTTCATTTCGTTATTTACTCAGTAGTCATTCAGGAGCAAGTTGTGCAGTTTCCATGTAGTTGTGTGGTTTTGAGTGAGTTTCTTAATCCTGAATTCTAACTTGATTGCACTGTGGTCTGAGAGACAGTTTGTTGTGATTTCTGTTCTTTTACATTTGCTGAGGAGTGCTTTACTTCCAATTATGTGGTCAATTTTAGAATAAGTGTGATGTGGTGATGAGAAGAATGTATATTCTGTTGATTTGTGGTGGAGAGTTCTGTAGATGTCTATTAGTTCTGCTTGGTGCAGAGATGAGTTCAAGTTCTGGATATCCTTGTTAACCTTCTATCTCATTGATCTGTCTGAGATTGACAGTGGAGTGTTAAAGTCTTCCATTATTATTGTGTGGGAGTCTAAGTCTCTTTGTAGGTCTCTAAGGACTTACTTTATGAATCTGGGTGCTCCTGTATTGGGTGCATATATTTTTAGGATAGTTAGCTCTTCTTGTTGAATTGATCCCTTTACCATTATGTGATGGCCTTCTTTGTCTCTTTTGATCTTTGTTGGTTTAAAGTCTGTTTTATCAGAGACTAGGATTGCAACCCCTGGGTTTTTGTTTTTGTTTTTTTTTTTCTCCATTTGCTTGGTAGATCTTCCTCCATCCCTTTATTTTGAGTCTATGTGTGTCCCTGCACATGAGATGGGTCTCCGGAATACAGCACACTAATGGGTCTTGACTCTTTATTCAATTTGCCAGTCTGTGTCTTTTAATTGGGGCTTTTAGCCCATTTATATTTAAGGTCAAGATTGTTATGTGTGAATTTGATCCTGTCATTATGATGTCAGCTGTTTATTTTAACCATTAATTGATTCAGTTTCTTCATAGCATCGATGGTCTTTACAATTTGGCATGTTTTTGCAGTGGCTGGTACCAGTTGTCTTTTCCATGTTTTTTGCTTCCTTCAGGAGCTACTCAACCCACGGGGAACTGGAGCCTGACCCTAGGAGAGCAAGTTTTAGCCTTGGCTCAGGTGTTTCCACCTTGCTTTCTACTTCCGAACATTTTGAAATCTTGACAAACATGTTCAGCAATGAAGAGATAAATGTAAAAGTTTGTTTCTGTCCTCTTTTATTTCACTGAGCAGTGGTTTGTACTTTTCCTTAAAGAGGTCCTTCACATCCCTTGTAAGTTGAATTCCTAGGTATTTTATTCTCTTAGTAGTAATTGTGAATGGGAGTTCACTCATGGTTTGGCTCTCTGTTTGTCTGTTATTGTTGTATAAGAATGCTTGTGATTTTTGCACATTGATTTTTTATTCTGAGACTTTGCTGAAGTTGCATATCAGCTTAAGGAGATTTTGGGCTGAGATTATGGGGTTTTCTAAATATGCAATCATGTAATTTGCAAACACAGACAATTTGACTTCCTTTTTTCATATTTGAATATGCTTTTTTGCTTTCTCTTGCCTGATTACCCCGGCCAGAACTTCCAATACTATGTTGAATAGGAGTGATGAGAGAGGGCATCCTTGTCTTGTGCCAGTTTTCAAAGGGGATGCTTACAGCTTTTTTCCCATTCAGTATGATATTGGCTGTGGGTTTGTCATAAATAGTTCTTATTATTTTGAGATGCACTCCATCGATATCTAGTTTATTGAGAATTTTTAGCATGAAGGGGCGTTGATTTTTATCAAAGGCCTTTTCTGCATCTATTGAGACAATCATGTAGTTTTTCTCATTGATTCTGTTTATGTGATGGATTACATTTATTGATTTGCATATGTTGAACCAGCTCTCCATCCCAGGTGTGAAGCCAACGTGATCATATTGGATAAGCTTTTTGATGTGCTGCTGGATTCAGTTTGCCAGTATTTTATTGAGGATTTTCACATTGATATTTATTGGGAATATTGGCCTGAAGTTTTCTCCTTTTTGTTGTGCCTCTGCCAGGTTTTGGTATCAGAATGATTCTGGCCTCATAAAATGAGTTAGGGAGGATGCCCTCTTTTTCTATTGATTGGAATGGTTTCAGAAGGAATGTAGCAGCATCTCATTGTGCCTCTGGTAGAATTCAGCTGTGAATCTGTCTGGTCCTGGACTTTTTTGGTTGGTAGACTATTAATTACTGCCTCAATTTCAGAACTTGTTGTTGGTCTGTTCAGGGATTCAACTTCTTTCTGGCTTAGACTTGTGAGGGTGTATGTGTCCAAGAATTTATTCATTTCTTCTAGGTTTTCTAGTTTATTTGCAAGAGGTGTTTATTGTATTCTCTGATGGTAGTTTGTATTTCTGTGAGATCAGTGGTGATATCCCCTATATCATTTTTTATTTCATCTACTTGATTCTTCTCTCTTTTCTTCTTTATTAGTCTTGCTAGCAGTCTATCTTTTTTGCTGATTTTTCTAAAAAACCAACTCCTGAATTCATTAATTTTTTGGATGATTGTTTGTGTCTCTATCTCTTTCAGTTCTGCTCTGATCTTAGTTATTTCATGTCTTCTGCTAGCTGTTGAATTCGTTTGCTTCTGCTTCTCTAGTTCTTTTAATTTTGATGTTAGGGCATTCACTTTTAGATTTTTCCTACTTTCTCCTTTGGGCATTTAGTGTTATAAATTTCCTTCCAAACACTGCCTTAGCTGTGTCCCAGAGATTCTCGTACGTTGTGTCTTCGTTCTAATTGGTTTCAAAGAACGTCTTTATTTCTCCCTTTACTTCGTTATTTACCCAGTAATCATTCAGGAGTAGGTTGTTCAGTTTCCATGTAGTTGTGAGGTTTTCTTTAACCTGAGTTCTAATTTGTATATTCTGGTCTGAGAGACAGTTTGTTATGATTTCCATTCTTTTGCATTTGCTGAGAAGTGTTTTCCTTCCAATTATGTGGTCAATTTTAAAATAAGTGCTATGTGGTGCTGAGAGGAATACATATACTGTTGATCTGGGGTGGAGAGTTCTGTTGAAGTCTATTAGATCGGCTTGGTCCAGAGCTGAGTTCAAGTCCTGAATGTCATTGTTAATTTTCCACCTCATTGATCTGTCTAATATTGACACTGGGGTGTGAAAGTCTCCCATTATTATTGCATGGGAGCCTAAGTCTCTTTCTAGGTCTCTAAAAACTTGCTTTATGAATCTGTGTGCTCCTACATTTTGTGCATATATATTTAGGATAGTTAGCTCTCATTGCTGCATTGATCCCTTTACCAAAATGTAATGCTCTTCTTTGTCACTTTTGATCTTTGTTGGATTAACGTCTGTTTTATCAGAGATTAGGACTGCAACTCCCACTCTCTTTTGATTTTCATTCACTTGATAAGTATCCCTCCATCCCTTTATTTTGAGCCTATGTGTGTCTTTGCATGTGAGATGGGTCTCCTGAATACAGCACATGGATGTGTCTTGACTCTTTATCCAATTTGCCAGTCTGTGTCTTTTAATTGGGGCATTTAGCCTGTTTCCATTTAAGGTTAATATTGTAATGTATGAATTTGATCCTGTCATTATGATTCTAGCTGGTCGTTTTGCTGGATGTTGGTTAGGTAACACAGTTTCTTCATAGTGTCGATGTTCTTTACAATTTGGTATGTTTTTGTAGTGACTGGTACCTGTTTTTCCTTTCTATGTTTAGTGCTTGCTTCAGGGGCTCTGTAAGGCAGATCTGGTGGTGACAAAATCCTGCAGCATTTGCTTGCCTGTAAAGGATTTCACTTCTCCTTCACTTATGAAGCTTAGTTTGTCTGGATATGAAATTCTGGGTTGAAAATTCTTTTCTTTGAGAACATGGAATTTTGGCACCCACTCTCTTCTGACTTACAGGGTTTCTGCAGAGACATCTGCTGTTAGTCTGATGGGCTTCCCTTTGTGGGTAACCCGACTTTTTCTCTGGCTGCCCTTAACATTTCTTCTTTTATTTCAACTTTGGTGAATCTGACGATTGTATGTCTTGGGGTTGCTCTTCTCTAGGAATATCTTTGTGGTGTTCTTTGTATTTCCTGAATTTGAATGTTGGCCTGTCTCGGTAGGTTGGGGAAGTTCTCCTGGATAATATTCTGAAGAGTGTTTTCCAACTTGGTTCCATTCTCCCCATCACTTTCAGGTACACCAATCAAACATAGGTTTGGTCTTTTCACATAGTCCAAGATTTCTTGGAGTCTTTGTTCTTTCTTTTCATTCTTTTTTTACTCTAATCTTGTTTTCTCTCTTTATTTCATTAAGTTGGTCTTCAATCACTGATACCCTTTCTTCTGCTTGATCTATTCGGCTATTGATACTTCTGTATTCTTCACGAAGTTCTCATGCTGTGTTTTCCAGCTCCATCAGATCATATATTTTCTTCTCTACATTGGTTATCCAGTTAGCAATTTCACTAAGCTTTTTTCAGGGTTCTTAGCTTCCTTGCATTGGGTTAGAATGTGCTCCTTTAGCTCAGGGGAGTTTGCTGTTACCCATCTTCTGAAGGCTACTTCTGTCAGTTCATCAAATGCATTCTCTGTCCAGTTTTATTCCTTTGCTGGTGAGGAGTTGTGATCCTTTGGAGGAGGAGAGGTGTTCTGGATTTTGGAATTTTTACCTTTTTGCACTTTTTTTTTTCCATCTTTGTGGCCTTATCTACCTTTGGTCTTTGATGTTGGTGAACTTCAGATGGGGTATTTGAGTGGATGTGCTATTCCTTTCTGTTTGTTTGTTTTCCTTCTAATAGTCAGGCCACTCTGCTGCCAGTCAGCTGGAGTTTGCTGGAGGTCCACTCCCAACCCTTTTTACCTGTGTATCACCAGTGGAGGCTGCAGAGCAGCAAAGGCTGCTGTCTGTTCTTTCCTCTGGAAGCATTGACCCCGAGGTACACCTTCCAGATGCCAGCCAGAGCTCTCCTGTAAGAGGTGTCTGTCAGCCCCTACTTGAAGGTGTCTCCCAGTCAGTATACACGGGGGTCAGGGACTCACTTGAGGAGGCAGTCTGATCCTTAGCAAAGCTTGAACGCTGTGTTGGGAAGTCCACTGTACTCTTCAGAGCCATCAGGCAGGGATGTTTATGTCTGCTATAAGCCCCTGAGTGGGGCTACTGCCTTTTTTACAGATATGCCCTGTCCAGAGAGAAGAAGTCTGGCAGTTTGGCCACAGCATCCTTGCTGAGCTACAGTGGGCCTCACCCAGTTTGAACTTCCCAGTGGCTTGGTTTACACTGTGATCATAAAACCGCCTGTTCAAGCCTCAGCAATGGCAGATGCCCCCCTTCCCCCACTAAGCTCGAATGTCCCAGGTGGATATCAGATTGCTGCTGTGCTGACAGCAAGAATTTCAAGCCTGTGGGTTTTAGTTTCCGGGCTCTGTGTGGGTGGGATTCACTGAGCCAGACCACTTGGGTCCCTGGCTTCAGCTCCCATTTCCAGGGGAGTGAATGGTTGTGTCTCATTGACATTCTATTCCTCACTGGAGTATGGGGGAAAAAAAGAGCTCCTGCAGCTAGTTCACTGTCTGCACAATTGGCCACCCAGTTTTGTGCTTGGAACCCAGGGACCTGGTGGGGTAGGTACCAGAGGGAATCTCCTGGTTTGCAGGTTGTGAAGACTGTTGGACAAGCTCAGTATCTGTGCTGGAGTTCCTCAGGCTCAGACCCTCATGGCTTCCCTTGGGTAGGGGAGAAAATTCCCCGACCCCTTGCACTTCCCAGGTGAGGCAACACCCTACCCTACTTCAGCTCACCCTCTGTGGGCCGCACCCACTGTCCAACAAGTCCCATTGAGATGAACCGGGTACCTCAGTCGTAAATGCACAAATTCTGCATTGATCTCGCTGGGAACTGCAGACAGGTGTTGTTCCTATTAGGCCATCTTGAATCCCCCACCTCCAAAAATTATCTGAATAAGCTTTTCAATGTGCTGTTGAATTCAGTTTACTGGTATTTTGATGAGGATTTTTGCATCAATGTTCATCAAGGATATTGGCCTGAAGTTTTCTTTTTTTGTGGCATTGCTGCCAGGTTTTGCTATCAGGATGATGCAGGCCTCATAGAATGAATTAAGGAGGAGTTCATTCTCTTTAATTTTTAAAAATAGTTTCAGTAGGAATGGTATCAGCTCTTCCTTGTACATTTGGTAGAATTCAGCCATGAGTCCATCTGGTCTTGGACTTTTATTGGTTGGTAGGCAATTTATTACTGCCTCCATTTCAGAGCTCATTATTGGTCTGTTCAGGAACTCAATTTCTTCCTGGCTCAGACTTGCAAGGGTGTATGTGTCCAGGAATTTAGTCATTTCTTCTAGATTTTCTAATTTATGTGCATAAAAGTGTTTAGAGTATTCATTGATGATTGTATTTCTGTAGAGTCAGTGGTAATATATCCCTGCAGTTTCTGATTGTGTTTATTTAAATATTCTCTCTGTTCTTCTTCATTAGTGTATCTAGAATACTATTTATTTTATTATTTAAAAAGAAAAGCAGCTCCTGGATTTGTTGACCTTTTGAATGGTTTATTGCGTCTTTATCTTCTCCAGTTCAGCTCTGATTTTGGTTATTTCTTGTCTTCTACTAGCTTTGGGATTGGTTTGCTCTTGGAACTCAAATTCTTTTAATTGTGAAGTTAGGTTGTTAAATTGACATCTTTCTAATTTTTTTCTGTGGGCATTTAGTGCTATAAATTTCTCTCTTAACACTGCTTTAGCTGTGTCTCAGAGATTCTGGTATATTGTATTTTTGTTTTCATTAGTTTCAAATAACTTACTGATTTCTCCCTTAATTTCATTTTTTACCCAAAAGTCATTCAGGAGCAGATTATTCAATATCCATAAAATTATATGTTTTTTCTTATTTTTATTATACTTTAACTTCTACGGTACATGGATAACATGCAGGTTTGTTACATATGTATACTAGTGCCATGTTGGCGTGCTGCACCCATCAACTCATCAGCACCTATCAACTCATCATTTACATCAGGCATAACTCCCAATGCAATCCCTCCCCTCTCCCGCCACCCCATGATAGGCCCCGGTGTGTGATGTTCCCCTTCCCGAGTCCAAGTGATCTCACTGTTCGGTTCCCACCCATGAGTGAGAACATGCGGTGTTTGGTTTTCTGTTCTTGTGATAGTTTGCTAAGAATGATGGTTTCCAGCTGCATCCATGTCCCTACAAAGGACACAAACTCATCCTTTTTTATGGCTGCATAGTATTCCATGGTGTATATGTGCCACATTTTCTTAATCCAATCTGTCACTGATGGACATTTGGGTTGATTCCAAGTCTTTGCTATTGTGAATAGTGCCGCAATAAACATACGTGTGCATCTGTGTTTATAGCAGCATGATTTATACTCCTTTGGGTATATACTCAGTAATGGGATGGCTGGGTCATATGGTACTTCTAGATCTAGATACTTGAGGAATTGCCATACTGTTTTCCATAATGGTTGAACTAGTTTACAATCCCACCAACAGTGTAACACTGTTCCGATTTCTCCACATCTTCTCCAGCACCTGTTGTTTCCTGATATTTTAATGATTGCTATTCTAACTGGTGTGAGATGATATCTCATTGTGGTTTTGATTTGCATTTCTCTGATGGCCAGTGATGATGAGCATTTTTTCATGTGTCTGTTGGCTGTATGAATGTCTTCTTTTGAGAAATGTCTGTCCATATCCTTTGCCCACTTTTTGATGGGGTTGTTTGTTTTTTTCTTGTAAATTTGTTTGAGTTCTTTGTAGGATCTGGATATTAACCCTTTGCCAGATGAGTAGATTGCACAAATTTTCTCCCATTCTGTAGGTTTCCTGTTCACTCTGATGGTAGTTTCTTTTGCTGTGCAGAAGCTCTTTAGTTTAATTAGATCCCATTTGTCAATTTTGGCTTTTGCTGCCGTTGCTATTGGTGTTTTAGACATGAAGTCCTTCCCCATGCCTATGTCCTGAATAGTATTACCTAGGTTTTCTTCTAGGGTTTTTATGGTATTAGGTCTAACATTTAAGTCTCTAATCCATCTTGAATTAATTTTCGTATAAGGAGTAAGGAAAGGATCCAGTTTCAGCTTTCTACTTATGGCTAGCCAATTTTCCCAGCACCATTTATTAAATAAGGAATCCTTTCCCCATTTCTTGTTTCTCTCAGGTTGGTTAAAGATCAGATGGCTGTAGATTTGTGGTATTATTTCTGAGGACTCTGTTCTGTTCCATTGGTCTATATTTCTGTTTTGGTACCAGTACCATGCTGTTTTGGTTACTGTAGCTTTGTAGTATAGTTTGAAGTCAGGTAGCGTGATGCCCCCAGCTTTGTTCTTTTGACTTAGGATTGTCTTGGAGATGCAGGCTCTTTTTTGGTTCCATATGAACTTGAAAGCAGTTTTTTCCAATTCTGTGAAGAAACTCATTGGTAACTTGATGGGGATGGCATTGAATCTATAAATTACCTTGGGCAGTATGGCCATTTTCATGATATTGACTCTTCCCATCCATGAGCATGGTATGTTCTTCCATTTGTTTGTGTCCTCTTTGATTTCACTGAGCAGTGATTTGTAGTTCTCCTTGAAGAGGTCCTTTATATCCCTTGTAAGTTGGATTCCTAGGTATTTGATTCTCTTTGAAGCAATTGTGAATGGAAGTTCATTCATGATTTGGCTCTCTGTTTGTCTGTTACTGGTGTATAAGAATGCTTGTGATTTTTGCACATTAATTTTGTATCCTGAGACTTTGCTGAAGTTTCTTATAAGCTTAAGGAAACTTTGGGCTGAGACAATGGGATTTTCTAAATATACAATCATGTCATCTGCAAACAGGGACAATTTGCCTTTTTTTTTCCTAACTGAATACCCTTTATTTCTTTCTTTTGCCTGATTGCCCTAGCCAGAAATTCCAACATTATGTTGAATAGGAGTGGTGAGAGAGGTCATCCCTGTCTTGTGCCAGCTTTCAAAGGGAATGCTTCCAGTTTTTGCCCATTCAATATGATATTGGCTATGGGTTTGTCAGAAATAGCTCTTATGATTTTGAGATACGTCCCATCAATACCGAATTTATTGAGAGTTTATAGCATGAAGAGCTGTTGAATTTTGTCAAAGGCCTTTTCTACATCTATTGAGATAATCAGGTGGTTTTTGTCTTTGGTTCTATTTATATGCTGGATTACGTTTACTGATTTGCATATGTTGAACCAGCCTTGCATCCCAGGGATGAAGCCCACTTGATCATGATGGATAAGCTTTTTGATGTGCTGCTGGATCCAGTTTGCCAGTATTATATTGAGGATATTTGCATCGATGTTCATCAGGGATATTGGTCTAAAATTCTCTCTTTTTGTTCTGTCTCTGCCAGGTTTTGGTATCAGGATGATGTTGGCCTCAGAAAGTGAGTTACGGAGGATTACCTCTTTTTCTATTGATTGGAATAGTTTCAGAAGGAATGGTACCAGCTCCTTCTTGTACCTCTGGTAGAATTCAGCTGTGAATCCATCTGGTCCTGGACTTTTTTTGGTTGGTAGGCTATTAATTATTGCCTCAATTTCAGAGCCTGCTATTGGTCTATTCAGAAATTCAGCTTCTTCCTGGTTTAGTCTTGGGAAAGTGTAAGTGTCCAGGAAATTATCCATTTCTTCTAGATTTTCTAGTTTATTTGCGTAGAGGTGTTTATAGTATTCTCTCATGATAGTTTGTATTTCTCTGGGGTCAGTGGTGATATTCCCTTTATCATTTTTTATTGCGTCTATTTGATTCTTCTCTCGTTTCTTCTTTATTGCTCTTGCTAGCGGTCAATCAATTTTGTTGATATTTTCAAAAAACCAACTCCTGGATTCATTGATTTTTTGGAGGGTTTTTTGTGTCTCTATCTCCTTCAGTTCTTCTCTGATCTTAGTTATTTCTTGCCTTCTGCTAGCTTTTGAATGTGTTTCCTCTTGCTTCTCTAGTTCCTTTAATTGTGATGTAAGAGTGTCAATTTTAGATCTTTCCAGCTTTCTCTTGTGGGCATTTAGTGCTATAAATTTCCCTCTACACACTGCTTTAAATGTGTCCCAGACATTCTGGTATATTGTATCTTTCTTCTCATTGGTTTCAAAGAACATCTTCATTTCTGCCTTCATTTTGTTATGTACCCAGTAGTCATTCAGGAGCAGGTTATTCAGTTTCCATGTAGTTCAGCGGTTTTGATTGAGTTTCCCAGTCCTGAGTTCTAGTTTGATTGCACTGTGATCTGAGAGACAGTTTGTTATAATTTCTGTTCTTGTACATTTGCTGAGGAGTGCTTTACTTCCAATTATGTGGTCAATTTTGGAATAAGTGCGATGTGGTGCTGAGAAGAATGTATATTCTGTTGATTTGCGGTGGAGAGTTCTGTAGATGTCTATTAGGTCTGCTTGCTGCAGAGATGAGTTCCATTCCTGGATATCCTTGTTAACTTTCTGTCTCGTTGATCTGTCTAATGTTGACAGTGGGGTGTTGAAGCCTCCCATTATTATTGTATGGGAGTCTAAGTCTCTTTGTAAGTCTCTAAGGACTTGCTTTATGAATCTGGGTGCTTCTGTATTGGGTGCATATATATTTAGGATAGTTAGCTCTTCCTGTTGAATTGATCCCTTTACCATTATGTAATGGCCTTCTTTGTCTCTTTTGATCTTTGAGGGGTTAAACTGTATTTTATAAGTGACTAGTATTGTAACCCCTGCTTTTTTTTTTGTTCTCCATTAGTTGGTAGATCTTCCTCCATCCTCTTATTTTGAGTCTATATATGTCTCTGCCTGTGACATAGGTCTCCTGAATACAGCAAACTGATGGGTCTTGACTCTTTTTCCCATTTGCCAGTCTGTGTGTTTTAATTGGAGCATTTAGTCCATTTACATTTAAGGTTAATATTGCTATGTGTGAACTTAATCCTGCCATTATGATATTAACTGGTTATTTTGCTCGTTAGTTGATGCAGTTTCTTCCTAGCCTCGAAGGTCTTTACATTTTGGCATGTTTTTGCAATGGCTGGTACCAGTTGTTCCTTTCTATGTTTAGTGCTTCGTTCAGGGTCTCTGGTAAGGCAGGCCTGGTGGTGACAAACTCTCTAAGCATTTGCTTATCTGTAAAGGATTTTATTTCTCCTTCACTT
>NC_037689.1:2245115-2318996 GCF_003255815.1 Theropithecus gelada
GAATCCTTTCCCCATTTCTTGTTTTTCTCAGGTTTGTCAAAGATCAGATAGCTGTAGATGTGTGGTATTATTTCTGAGGACTCTGTTCTGTTCCATTGGTCCATATCTCTGTTTTGGTACCAGTATCATGCTGTTTTGGTTACTGTAGCCTTGGAGTATAGTTTGAAGTCAGGTAGCGTGATGCCTCCAGCTTTGTTCTTTTGACTTAGGATTGTCTTGGCAATGCGGGGTCTTTTTTGGTTCCATATGAACTTTAAAGTAGTTTTTTTCCAATTCTGTGAAGAAAGTCATTGGTAGCTTGATGGGGATGGCATTGAATCTATAAATTACGTTGGGCAGTATGGTCATTTACACAATAATCATTCTTCCTATCCATGAGCATGGTATGTTCTTCCATTTGTTTGTGTCCTCTTTTATTTCACTGAGCAGTGGTTTGTAGTTCTCCTTGAAGAGGTCCTTTAAATCCCTTGTAAGTTGGATTCCTAGGTATTTTATTCTCTTTGAAGCAATTGTGAATGGGAGGTCATTAATGATTTGGCTCTCTGTTTGTCTGTTACTGGTGTATAAGAATCTTTGTGATTTTTACACATTGATTTTGTATCCTGAGACTGCTGAAGTTGCTTATCAGCTTAAGGAGATTTTAGGCTGAGACGATGGGATTTTCTAAATATACAATCATGTCATCTGCAAACAGGGATAATTTGACTTCTTCTTTTCTTAACTGAATACCCTTTTTTTGTTTCTCTTGCCTGATTGCCCTAGCCAACTTCCAACACTATGTTGAATAGAAGTGGTGAGAGAGGGCATCCCTGTCGTGTGCCAGTTTTCAAAGGGAATGCTTCCAGTTTTTGCCCATTCAGTATGATATTGGCTGTGGGTTTGTCATAATTAGCTCTTATGATTTTGAGATACGTTCCATCAATACCGAATTTATTGAGCGTTTTTAGCATGAAGGGCTGTTGAATTTTGTCAAAGGCCTTTTCTGCATCTATTGAGATAATCATGTGGTTTTTGTCTTTGGTTCTGTTTATATGCTGGATTACGTTTATTGATTTGCATATGTTGAACCAGCCTTGCATCCCAGGGATGAAGCCCACTTGATCATGGTAGAAAAGCTTTTTGATGTGCTGCTGGATTCGGTTTGTCAGTATTTTATTGAGGATTTTTGCATCGATGTTCATCAGGGATATTGGTCTAAAATTCTCTCTTTTTTTTTGGTATCTCTGCCAGGCTTTGATATCAGGATGATGTTGGCCTCATAAAATGAGTTAGGGAGGATTCCCTCTTTTTCTATTGATTGGAATAGTTTCAGAAGGAATGGTACCAACTCCTCCTTGTACCTCTGGTAGAATTCGGCTGTGTATCCATCTGGTCCTGGAGTTTTTTTGGTTGGTAGGTGATTAATTATTGCCTCAATTTCAGAGCCTGTTATTGGTTTATTCAGATATTCAAGTTCTTCCTGGTTTAGTCTTGGGAGACTATAAGTGTTCAGGAAATTATCCATATCTTCTTGGTTTTCTAGTTTATTTGTGTAGAGGTGTTTTTGGTATTCTCTGATGGTAGTTTGTCTTTCTGTGGGGTCGGTGGTGATATCCCCTTTATCATTTTTTATTGCATCTATTTGATTCTTCTCTCTTTTCTTCTTTATTAGTCTTTCTAGCAGTCTATCAATTTTGTTGATCTTTTCAAAAAACCAACTCCTGGATTCATTGATTTTTTGGAGGGTTTTTTGTGTCTCTATCTCCTTCAGTTCTGCTCAGATCTTAGTTATTTCTTGCCTTCTGCTAGGTTTTGAATGTGTTTGCTCTTGCTTCTCTAGTTCTTTTAATTGTGATGTTAGGGTGCCAATTTTAGATATTTCCTGCTTTGTCTTGTGGGCATTTAGTGCTATAAATTTCCATCTACACACTACTTTAAATGTGTCCCAGAGATTCTGGTATGTTGTATCTTTGTTCTCATTGGTTTCAAAGAACATCTTTATTTCTTCTTTCATTTCATTATGTACCCAGTAGTCATTCAGGAGCAGGTTATTCTGTTTCCATGTAGTTGAGTGGTTTTGATTGAGTTTCTTAGTCCTGAATACTAGGTTGATTGCACTGCAGTCTGAGAGACAGTTGTTATAATTTCTGTTCTTGTACATTTGCTGAGGAGTGCTTTACTTCCAACTATGTGGTCAATTTTGGAATAAGTGTGATGTGGTGCTGAGAAGAATGTATATTCTGTTGAATTGCGGTGGAGAGTTCTGTAGATGTCTATTAGGTCTGCTTGGTGCAGATACGAGTTCAATTCCTGGATATCCTTGTTAACTTTCTGTCTCGTTGATCTGTCTAATGTTGACAGTGGGGTGTTAAAGTCTCCCATTATTATTGTATGGGAGTCTAAGTCTCTTTGTAAGTCTCTAAGGACATGCTTTATGAATCTGGGTGCTCCTGTATTGGGTGCATGTATATTTAGGATAGTTAGCTCTTCCTGATGAATTGATCCCTTTACCATTATGTAATGGCCTTCTTTGTCTCTTTTGATCTCTGATTGTTTAAAGTCTGTTTTATCAGAGACTAGGATTGCAACCCCTGCTTTTTTTGTTTGTTTGTTTTCCATTTGCTTGGTAGATCTTCCTCCATCCCTTTATTTTGAGCCTATGTGTGTCTCTGCCTGTGAGATGGGTCTCCTGAATACAGCAAACTGATGGGTCATGACTCTTTATCTAATTTGCCAGTCTGTGTCTTTTAATTGGACCATTTAGTCCATTTGCATTTAAGGTTAATATTGTTATGTGTGAACTTGATCCTGTCATTATGATATTAACTGGTTATTTTGCTCCTTAGTTGATGTTGTTTCTTCCTAGCATCGATGGACTTTACATTTTGGCATGTTTTTGCAATGACTGGTACAGGTTGTTCCTTTCCATGTTTAGTGCTTCCTTCAGGATCTCTTGTAGGACAGGCCTGGTGGTGACAACATCTGTAAGCATTTGTTTTTCTGTAAGGGATTTTATTTCTCCTTCACTTATGAAACTTAGTTTGGCTGGACATGAAATTCTGGGTTGAAAATTGTTTTCTTTAAGAATGTTGAATATTGGCCCCCACTCTCTTCTGGCTTGTAGAGTTTCCTCCAAGATATCTGCTCTCAGTCTGATGGGCTTCCCTTTGTGGGTAACTCGACCTTTCTCTGGCCACCCTCAACATTTTTTCCTTCATTTCAACTTTGGTGAATCTGACAATTATGCGCCTTGGAGTTGCTCTTCTCGAGGAGTATCTTTTTGGTGTTCTCTGTATTTCCTGAATTTTAATGTTGGCCTGCCTTACTAGGTTGGGGAAGTTCTCCTGGATGATATCCTGAAGAGTGTTTTCCAATTTGGTTCCATTTTCCCTCTCACTTTCAGGCACACCAATCAGATGTAGATTTGGTCTTTTCACATATTCCCATATTTCTTGGAGGCTTTGTTCATTTCTTTTTACTCTTTTTTCTCTACACTTCTCTTCTCGCTTCATTTCATTCATTTGATCTTCAATTGCTGATACTCTTTCTTCCAGTTGATCGAGTCGGTTACTGCATTTGTCACGTAGTTCTCATGTTATGGTTTTCATCTCTATCAGTTCTTTTAAGGACTTCTCCACATTGGTTATTCTAGTTAGCCATTCGTCAAATCTGTTTTCAAACTTTTTCGTTTCTTTGCACTGGTTGCATAGTTCCTCCTTTAGCTCTGAGAAGTTTGGTCGACTGAAACCTTCTCTCAACTCGTCAAAGTCATTCTCCGTGCAGCTTTGTTCCATTGCTGGTGATGAGCTGCGTTCCTTTGGAGGGGGAGATGTGCTCTGATTTTTTGAAAATCCAGCTTTTCTACCCTGCTTTTTCCCCATCTTTGTGGTTTTATCTGCCTTTGGTCTTTGATGATGGTGACATACTGATGGGGTTTTGGTGTGGGTGTCCTTTCTGTTTGTTAGTTTTCCTTCTAACAGTCAGGAACCTCAGCTGAAAGTCTGTTGGAGTTTGCTTGAGGTCCACTCCAGACCCTGTTTGCCTGGGTATCAGCAGCGGAGGCTGCGGAAGATAGAATATTGCTGAACAGCAAGTGTTGCTATCTGATTCTTGCTCTGGAAGCTTCGTCTCTGGGGTGAACCCCTCCGTGTGAGGTGTGAGGTGTCGGTCTGCTGCTAGTGTGGGATGTCTCCCAGTTAAGCTACTCAGGGGTCAGGGACCCACTTGAGCAGGCAGTCTGTCCATTCTCAGATTTCAACCTCCGTGCTGCGCGATCCACTGCTCTCTTCAAAGCTGTCAGACAGGGGCATTTACCTTTGCCAAGGTTTCTGCTCGTTTTTCTTTAGCTATGCCCTGTCCCCAGAGGTGGAGTCTACGGAGGCAGGCCCGCCTCCTTGAGCTGTGGTGGGCTCCACCCAATTCGAGCTTCCTGGCGGGTTTGTTTACCTACTTAAGCTTCAGCAATGGCAGGTGCCCCTCCCCCAGCCTTGCTGCCGCTTTGCAGTTAGATCTCAGACTGCTGTGCTAGCAATGAGGTACACTCCGTGGTCCTGGGCCTCTCCGGGCCAGGTGTGGGATATAATCTCCTGGTGTGCCATTTTCTAAGACCCTTGGTAAGGCACAGTGTTAGGGTGGGACTTACCCAATTTTCCAGGTGTTGTGTGTCTCAATTTCCTTTGGCTCTTAAAAGGAATTCCCTTCCCCCTTGTGCTTCCCAGGTGAGGCAATGCCTTGCCCTGCTTCAGCTCTCTGGTTGGGCTGCACCCACAGACCAGCACCTGCTGTTCGTTATGCCCCAGTGAGATGAACCTGGTACTTCAGTTGAAAATGCAGAAATCGCCCATCTTCTGTGTTGCTCACGCTGGGAGCTGGAGGCTGGAACTGTTCCTATTTGGCCATCTTGGGTGTGCCTCCGAGACTAGACTGATAAGTTTTTCTTTATAAGGTATCTGATGCTTTTGTCTCACTGCTTTTAGAATTTTTACCTTCACATTGACTTTACATAGCCTGATGAATGTGTGCTTTGGTGATGTCCTTTTTGCAATTAATCTCCCATGGGTTTTTTAGCTTCTTGTATTTGCATGTTGGGATCTCTAGGAAGACCAAGAAATTTTCCCTCAATTATTCCCCCAGATATGTTTTCCAAACTTTGCCTTTTCTTCTCCCTCAAGAACACCTAGGATTCTTAAGTTTGGCCATTTTGTATAATCCCATATTTTTTGGAGACTTTATTTCATTTAATTGTTTTTTTAAATTTATTTTCATCTGTTTGGGTTAATTCAAAAGCTTTCTCTTTGAGTTCTGAAATTCCTTCTTCTACTTGATCTAGTCTATTGTTAAAACTTTCCACTGCATTTTTAGTTCAATAAATTGTATTTTATTTTCAGAAGTTCTGATTATTGTTTCTTTAAATTATCCATCTCATTAGAAAATTTTTCACTCATATCCTGAATTGTTTCAAGAATTTTTTAATGTTGGTTTTTAGCTTTCCTTTGTATCTCCTTGAGTAACTTAATAATCAACCTTTTAAATTCTTCATCTGGTTTTTCAAAGATTTTGTCTTCACTTGGATCCAGTGCTGGAGAGATAGTATGATCTTTTTCAGATGTTATAGAACCCAGTTTTTGTTCATATTGCCAGAATTATTTCTTTGATTTCTTCTCACTTGGGTAGTCTATTTCTTCCAATTATTTTTGCATTTATTTTTTATTCCATTGGGTTTGCTTTTATAAAGTAATTTTTCCCCCTTTGAGTATGTGACTTTAATGTTTACCGGTTATTGTTACCTAGCTTTGCTCTAGGTGTTTTCAGTGGTAAAGATTCTATTTGAGTTCCTTGGTAACAGAGAATGTTTGTGTGATGGCTTTCACAGGTGCTGCTTGTAGTAGTGATGTGCTAGATGTGTAAGCAAGTTCTCCGTCTCCTCTGCGGCTGGAATGGCAGAGGTCCCATAAAGCTTATATTGGTCCCCAGTAGTTTGCACTTAAAAAAAAAGGTCCCCAGTATTTTATTCACTTGGTTGAACAGTTCAAGTTTCAGGCCAGTAAGAGGGATCCACAAGGAAAAACTGGCTGTGACTGAAGCAGGTGAGTAAATGTAATACCCCCATAGTGAGAAGTCCCATCCTTGACAGAGGTGTCTGGGAAAGTACTCAATGAAATGCACTGAGATCTTTTCAGTGGGAAGTGAGGGGGCCACCAGGGCTGCACTTATAGGTCAGTGGGAAAGCAATCTGCCTCCCAGTCATCCTCTTGACCCAGTGTTCTGGCTATTCAGATCAGACAGGCACATCTTTTCATATGCAGGAATGCTGATTTCCAAGTAGAGAAGGATTGTGACTCTCTCTCCTGCAACCTGGAAGGCACTCCTCCTGTCCGAATGTAGTCACCCTGGAGTGTTTCAGAAAGTCTGTATACAGATGCATCTACATGGAACTTCTGTGGAGAAGCCCCACCTGTGTCTGCAGTGATGGGTGAAGGGAAAAGAAGTCTCCTTCGGGACCCTTCATGAGTGCCTGGGCTGTCTGACTGTTGGGATAAAGTTACAGACTTTTCCCACTGAGCCCAGTAGTGTACTTGTGTCTCTGCTGAAATAAACTTCCCACAAGTGGAAAGTTCAGGAATGCTTGGCCTGCAGTCTGTTTGTTTTTTTTTTTTTTTTCTCCCATGAGGTGCTTTCTTAACGTGGCACAGCCTCCCCATTTCCCCTTCCCCTAGGAATAGCAGTCCCTGAGGGTCAAACTACTATATCTTGAAACTCCTCTGGGTCTAGCCACCCAGTGGAGCTGCCACATTTCTGGCTGATGCCATAGGGTGTTTACAAGGAATCCAGTAATGTGACCTGTCCTTTTATCTCCCAGCAATGGGTCCCAGCACCAGCCCTGATGGGGGTGGGAAGGGAGTGAAATAGACTATGGAGATTCTCTTGGTTATTAATAGCATCACTATGTTGGTTTTCTCAAATGCCAGCTCTAGTAGTAATGTACTGGGCAGATGGACAGACTCAAGATCTCTTGCTTAGCCATAATGATGCAGACAATTATTATAGCTGAAGTTGCACAAAAAGTTTTCTTTTTCCTAAACACTGTTATTGTGCCTGCAGATGTTAGAATGTGCTGTGCTGGTTGTTCCTGAGCTAGGAGGTGAGACTTGCAATAGATTGCTGCTACAGTGGTAGCAGTGGGATTTGTTCTTGTTCTATATTACCCAGAGGAGGTACTCTGGTGTCTTAGGAAGTGGATGAGGCCATGGAGCTCCCCAAAATCCCTGTGCTTTGTGTTATACTACCATGGCAGGAAAAGGGCAAAGTTAGTGGAGGCTGGGTCAAGCAAGTCCACACTCTGGCTCCTTACATGTGGGTGCAAGCAGCAGCTTCAATGGGAATCAGAGGGCAGTTCTCTAGTTGCTGGGGTAATATTTCAGGAAGAAGCATAGCTGCCTCTGCTGTATAAAAGTTTCACATAGGAAGCAGGGAGTAGCAGGTGGCAGTAAGCTCCATTCAGCTCCCATGTACTTGACATGACAGGTCTCACACAACAGTGTTCTGCTAGCAGCAGCTACTTGGATTCCAGGCAGCCTTCACTCAGAAGTCACAACTTCCCCAGGCCATAAGCTTTTCAACCAAGACAGAAACCATGGATTTCAAGCCACACTTCTCACAAGCTACCTATGACTCAGAAAACATACAAACCAGAGGAGATTAAGGGCCTATATTCAGCATAATTAAAGATATTGGAACCAATAATTTTATATCTAGCCAAACCAAACTTCAATAATGAAGAAGAAATAATATCCTATTCAGACAAGCCAGTGCTGAGGGAATTCATTACCTCCAGACCTGCCTTACAAGAGCTTGTAAGAAGGAGCTTTCCTATAAAAAGGAAAGATCATTGCCTGCCACTACAAAAGCACCCTTGAGTACATAGACTAGAGATGGTATAAAGCAACTACAAAAAAAATGTCTGGATAAAACCAGCTAACGTAATGATGACAGTGTCAAAGCCATGCATATCAATACTAACCTTAAACATAAACAGTCTAAATGACTCAATTAAAAGGCACAGAGTGGCACAATGGATAAAGAACCAAGTCCCATTGGTATGTTGTCTTCAAGAGACCCATCTCACATGCAATGACACCCATTGGCTCAAAATAAAGGGATAAAGAAAAAATCTACCAAACAAGTAGAAAGCAGAAAAAGCAGGGGTTGCAATCCTAATTTCAGACAAAACAGACTTTAAACCAACAAAAATCAAATAAGACCATAAACAGCATTCCATAGTGGTAAAGGGTTCAATTCAATAAGAAGACCTATTATAAATACATATGCACCCAATACAGGAGCACCAAGATTCATAAAGCAAGTTCTTAGAGACCATCAAAGAGAGTTAAAATCCCACAAAATAATAGTGAGAGTCTTCAGCAACCCACTGACAGTATCAGACAGAACATCAAGGCCCAAAATTAACAAAGATACTCAGGACCTGAACCCAACACTGGACCAAATGGATTTGAGAGACATATACAGAACTTTCCATCCAAAAGCAACAGAATATACATTCTTTTCACTGCCACATGGCACATACTCTAAAATGAACCACATGATCAAATATAAAACAATCTACAGCAAATGCAAAAGAACCAAAAACATAATAGCAACTCCCTCAGATAACAGCACAGTAAAAATATAATTCCAGACTAAGAAAATTGCTCAAAACCATACAATTATATGGAAATTAAACAATCTGCTCTTGAATGACTTTGGGGTAAATAATGGAATTAGGCAGGAAGCAAGAAGTTATTTGAAACTAATGGGAACAAAGATACAACATACAAGAATTTCTGGGACACAACTAAGGCAGTGTTAAGCAGTAAATTTATGGCACTAAACACCCACAACAACAGGTGAGAAAGATTTCAAATTAAAAACATAACATTACAACTAAAGGAGCTAGAGTAGCAAAAACAAATGAACCTCGAAGCTAGCAGAAGACAAGAATTAACCAAAATCAGAGCTGAACTGAAGGACACTGAGATATGAAAAACCATTCAAAATATGAATGAACCAATGAGCCAGTTTTTAAAAATGTAGGATAAATAGACTGCTAGCTGGATTCATAAAAAGGAAGCAGTGAAGATTCAAATGAACAAAATTAGAAATGACTAAGGAAATATTACCAATAAACACACTCAGAGATATTATGGTTATACAAGTAACAATCAGAGATTATTATGAACACCTCTATGAACACCTCTATGAACACAACTAAAAAATCAAGAAGAAATGGAAAAATTCCTGGACACACACAATCTCCCAAGACAAAAGCAGAAATAAATTGAATCCATGAACAGAACAATAAAGAGCTCAAAAACTGAATCAGTAATAAATAGCCTGTCAACCAAACAACAACAAAAACAAAAAGCCCAGGACCAGAAGAATGAGCAGCTGAATTCCACCAGATGTATAAAGAAGAGCTGGTACCATTTCTACTGAAAATCTTCCAAAAAATTAAAAGAAAGGTCTCCTCCCCACTGCATTCTATGAGGCCAGCATTACCCTGACATCAAAACCTGGCAGAGATACAATAACAATAAGAAAGACAACTTCAGGCCAATATCCTTGATGAACATCATTGCAAAAATCCTGAATAAAACACTGATAAATGAAATCCCGCAGCACATCAAAAAATGAATCTGCCATGATCAAGTCAGCTTTTTCAAGATTGCTTCAACATACACAAGTCAATAAACATGATTTATCTTATAAACATAACTAAAGACAAAAACCACATAATCATCTCAATAGATATAGAAAAGGTTTTTCATAAAATTTAATATCCTTTCATGTTAAAAGCTCTCAGGAAACTAGATTTTGAAGGAACATACCTCAAAATAATGAGAGTCACATATGAAAAACTCACTGCCAACATCATACTGAATGGAAAAAAGCTAGAAGCATTCACCTTGAAAACCCAAATAGATTGGAAGTCCTGGCCAGAGCAATCAGGCAAGAGAAAGAAATAAACAGCATCAAAATAAGAGAAAAGGAAGTGAAAGTATTTCTGTTTGCAGACAACATGATTTTATATCTAGAAAACCCTATATTCTCTGCCCAAACAGTTCTTAAATTGAAAACAACTTCAACAGAGCTTTAGAATTTGAAATCAATGTACAAAACTCACCATCATTTAACACACCACCAACAGCCAAGCCAAGAGCCAAATCAGGAAGCCCATTCACAATCTCCATAAAAAATAAAATACCTAGGAATACAGCTAACCAGAGAAGTGAAAGATCTCTACAAGGATAACTAAAAAACACTGCTCAAAGAAATCAGAGATGACACAAACAAATGAAAAAGCATTCCATAGACCTAAAACCATAAAAACCCTAGAAGAAAACTTAGGTAATACCATTCAGGACATAGGCATGGGCAAGGACTTCATGTCTAAAACACCAAAAGCAAGAGCAACAAAAGCCAAAATTGACAAATGGGATCTAATTAAACTAAAGAGCTTCTGCACAGCAAAAGAAACTACCATCAGAGTGAACAGGCAACCTACAGAATGGGAGAAAATTTTTGCAATCTACTCATCTGACGAAGGGCTAATATCCAGAACCTACAAAGAACTCAATCAAATTTACAAGAAAAAAACAAACAAATCCATCAAGATGTGGGCAAAGGATATGAACAGACATTTCTCAAAAGAACACATGCATACAGCCAATAGACACATGAAAAAATGCTCATCATCACTGGCCATCAGAGAAATGCAAATCAAAACCACAATGAGATACCATCTCACACCAGTTAGAATGGCAATCATTAAAAAATCAGGAAACAACAGGTGCTGGAGAGGATGTGGAGAAATAGGAACACTTTTACACTGTTGGTGGGACTGTAAACTAGTTTGACCATTGTGGAAAACAGTGTGACAATTCCTCAAGGATCTAGAACTAGAAATACCATTAGACCCAGCCATCCCATTACTGGGTATATACCCAAAGGATTATAAGTCATGCTGTTATAAAAACACATGCACATGTATGCTTATTGTGGCACTGTCCACGATAGGAAAGACTTGGAATCAACCCAAATCTCCTCCAGTGACAGACTGGATTAAGAAAATGTGGCACATATACACCACCCAATACTATGCAGCCATAAAAAAGGATTAGTGTCCTTTGTAGGGACATGGATGCAGCTGGAAATCATCATTCTCAGCAAACTATCGTAAGAACAGAAAACCAAACACCGCATGTTCTCACTCATAGGTGGGAATTGAACAATGAGATCACTTGAACACAGAAGGGGAACATCATACACCAGGTCCTATTGTAGGGAGGGGGTATGGGGGTGGGATACCATTAGGAGATATATCTAATGTAAATGACGAGTTAATGGGTGCAGCACGTCAACATGGCACATGTATACATATGTAACAAAACTGCACATTGTGCACATGTACCCTAGAACTTAAAGTATAATAAAAAAAAGAAAAATGGCAAGACAAGAAATCAATGGGATCCTGAATTTAAAATCCCCTAATATTCTGCTGTGTTTGAAATTAATTAAGTACTGTGAGGCAGAAGCCTCAAATCAATAAACATCAATGTTAAAGATGGGAAGAGTTGGCAAGAAATCAGTCTGGTGTTCGTGGTTGTAAGATGATTATCTACTCTACGAAATTAAAGGTTAAAATCAGAACAATTGTGCTTTGGCAAAATGCAGTGACAGGTTTTGGAAGGCAAGAACAGTGACTGTGTTTCTGAAGACGATCTTCTAAATTTGGGAAATGATACTTCTTAAGAAAACATGAAATATTACTTCAATTGCACCTTCAATAAAATCAGACGCTTTCCAAAAAAAGAGAGAAAAATTTATCAGTCTAAAAGCAGACTTCTAAGCAGAAAACCTTATAAAGCAGAACCAATTGAGGTCCTATCTTTAGCCTTCTTAAACAGAATAAGTGTCAGTCAAGAATTTTGTGTTCAGTAAAAATAATTTTCATATATGAAGAAGAAATAGTCTTTTCCAGACAAGCAAATGCTGAGGTTATCCGTCAACACTAGATCAGCCCTACAATAAATGTTAAAAGGAGTTCTAAAGCTTGAAACAGACGTTCAGTATAGACCAGAATAGAACCTCTTGTAAACATAAAACTCACAGGGCCCATAAAACAATAACACAGTAAAGAAAACAAAATAGCTAGGTAAAAGTCAACATGATGACTAGAATAGTACCTCGCATCTCAATATTAGCATTGAATGTAAATCATCTAAATGCTCCACTTAGAAAATACAGGTTGGCAAAATAGATAAGAAGTTACAAACCAAATATCTGCTATCTTCCAGAGAGTCATGTAACACAAAATAATTCTTATGGATTCAAGGTAAAGGGGTGGAAAAATATACTATTTGTAAATGACAACCAAAAGCATTCAGGAGTAGTTATTCCTATATCACATAAAACAGATTTTAGAACAACAATAGTAAAAGACAAAGAAGGTTATATAATGATAAAAGGAAAATTCCAACAAGAAGATATTACAATCCTAATTATATATGCACCTAACTCTGGAGTTCCTAGCTTCATAAAACAATTACTACCAGACCTAAGAAAAGAGGTAGTGACACAATAGTACTGGAGGACATCAACACTCCACTGACAGCAATAGACAGATCATTGAAGCATAAAGTCAATGAAGAAGGACTAAACTTAAATTGCACCCTAGAACAAGTGGACGTAACAAATATTTATAGAATAATTTCCCAAGAACTGCAGAAAATACATTATCACCACACATAACATTTTCCAAGATAGATGATATGATAGCCTACAAAACAAGTCTCAATAAATTTTTATAAATGAAAATCGTATCAGGCATCTTCTCAAATCACAGTGGAATAAAAGTAGAAATCAATTCCAAAAGGAACCCTCAAAGTTATACAAATGTATAAAATGTAAATAATTCACTTCTGAAAAATTTTTGGCTTAACAATGAAATCAAGATGGAAATTTAAAAATTATTTGAAATAAATTAAAACAGTGACACAAATTATCAAAACCTCTGGTATACAGCAAAAGCAAGGCTAAGAAGAAAGTTTATAGCACTAAACACCTACACCAAAAAATCTGAATGATCACAAATTGACAACATGACAAAACACATCAAGGAACTAGAGAAACAAAAACAAACCAAATTTAAACCTAGTAAAAGAAAGGAAATGAAGATCAGAACAGAACTAAATGAATTTTATTCCCTCAAAAAATTAATAAAACCAAAAGATTGTTATTTGAAAAGATAAACAAAATTGGTAGACCACCAGCTATGTTAACCAAGAATAGACAAGAAAAGATTCAAATAAATTCAACTAGAAATGAAATTTGGAACATAACAACTGATACCATAGTCATGAAAAGGATTATTTGACACTAGCATGAACAACTCTATGCTCACAATCTAGAAAATCTAGAGGAACTGAATACATTTCTGGAAACATACAAACACACAGCTTGAATCAGGAAGAAACAGATTCTGAACAAACCAATAATAATCAGTGAGACTGAATTCATAATTTAAAAAACAAAAAAAACTGCCAAGAACAAAAAAAAAATCCCAGGGCTAGACAGATTCCAGATTCACGGTTGAATTCTATCAAACATTCAAAGAATAATTGGTATCAATTCTACTAAAACTATTCCAAAAGATTGAGAAGAATCTTAGATATCCTCTCTAAGTCATTTTACAAAGCCATTATCACCCTGATACCAAAGCCAGGAAAGGGCATAAAAAATGAAAACTACAGACAAATATCTCTGATGAATTATAGATGCAAAAATCCTGAAAAAATACTACCAAACCTAATCCAACAGTATATCAAAAAGATAATTTGCCATGATAAATTGGGTTTCATCCCAGGGATGCAGGAATGCTTCAACATACCCAGGTAAATAAATATGATTCATCACATAAAACAGAATTAAAAACAAAACTCACATAATTATCTCAATAAATGAGAAAAAAATTCAATAATATCTAGCATTTCTTTAGAATAAAAACTGTCAACAAACTAGCCATAGAAGAAATATACCTCAAAATATTAAAAACCATATGACAAACCCACAGCCAACATCATACTCAATGGAGAAAAGTTGTAAGCATTCCCTCTAAGAATTGGAACAAGGTTGCCTACTTTCATCACTTCTATTCAACTTAATGCTAGAAGTTTTAGCCAGAGCAACCAGGTGAGAGAGAAAGAAATAAAGGGCATCCAAACAGGACAAAAAGTCAAACTACCTCTTTTGGCTGATAATATAATCTTATACCTAGAAGACATTAAAAACTCCTCCAAAAGGCTCCTTCATCTGATAAGTGAATTCAGTAAAGTCTGATTATAAAATTAATGCACAAAAATCAGTAGCACTGCTATACACCAACAGTGACCAAGCCGATAATCAAATCAAGAACTCAATTCCTTTTACAATAGCAACTGAAAAAATAAAATACCCGGGAGTATCCTTAAACAAAGGAAGTGAAAAATCTCTATAAGGAGAGCTATAATACACTGCTGAAAGAAATAATAGATGACACAAATAAAATAAAAATGCATCCCATGCTTATGGATTAGAAGAGTGAATATTGTGAAAATGACCATACTGCCTAAAGCAATCTACAGATGCAATGCGGTCCCTATAAAAATTTTAACATTACTTTGATACAGAAGTGCAGGGTAGAGAAAGGTGTGGTCCCTTTAAATTATACGGAAATGGGGTAGGGCATGGTCCCTGGATAGGGCTCCACCCCGACAGACTTAGAAGAGGACAGGCATTTTTGTTTTCCTGCTCAAATGTTGCACTTCCCAAGACTACCCTCGCCTGTCAAGCCCCCATCCTGTGCCTATAAAAACCCGGAGACCTTAGCAGTCAGACACATAGGTGGCTGGACGTCTAGAGGAACACATTAGAAGAAGAACACATAGGTGGCTGGATGTTGAGAGGAATGCAGCAGCGTAGGAGCACACCGGCAGGCTGGCAGGCCATCAACCAGTGGAATGAGGCAGAGTTTGGCCCAGGCAGTTGGAGGAGAGCCCGGGCCACTGAGTGGCCTGGCTCTAGGGGAAAACCATTTCCTTTCTCGCTTCCCCATCTGCTGAGAGCTACTTCCACTCAATAAAACCTTGTACTGATTCTCCAAGCCCATGAGTGATTCAATTCTTCTAGTACACCAAGGCAAGAACCCCAGGGTACAGAAAGTCCTTTGTCCTTGTGATAAGGTAGAGGGTCTAACTGAGTTGGTTAACACAAGCCACCTATAGATGGCAAAGCTAAAGGAGCACACAGTAGCACACGTCCACTGGGGCTTCAGGAGCTGTAAACATCCACCCCTAGACACTGCCTTGGGGTTGGAGCCCCACAACCTGCCCATCTGTATGCTCCCCTAGAGATCTGAGCAGCGGAGCACTGAAGAAACAAGCCACTCCCCATGTCTCACGCCCTGTGAGGGGAACAAGGGAACTTTTCCCATCTCAATTTCTCACAGAATTAGAAAAAATAATTTTACAATTCATTTGAAAACAGAAAACAACGCAAAAAGCCAAGGAAATACTTAGCAAAAAGAACAAAGCTAGAGACATCACATTACCTGACTTCAAATTGTACTACAAGGCTATAGGAACCAAAACAGCATGGTACTGCTATAAAATTAGTCTAATAGACCAACGAAAAAGAATAGAGAACCCATAAATAAAGCCAAATACTTACAATCAAGTGATGATCAACAAAGCATGCAAAAACCTAAACTGGGGAAAATACTATTTTATAAATGTGCTAGGAAAATTGGATAGTCACATGCAGAATAATAAAACTGGATTGCTCACCTTATACAGAAATCAACTCAAAATGGATTTTAAAAACTTAGATCTAAAATCTGAAGCCACAAAAATTATAGAAGAAATCCTTGGAAAACTCTTCTGCACATCAATCTAGGTAAATAATTTATGACTAAGACCTCAAAAGCAAATGCAACAAAACCAAAAATAAATAAATGGGGCCTAATTATACTAAAAATCTTCTGCTCAGCAAAAGAGATAATCAGCAGAGTAAACAGACAACCTAAAAAACAAGAGAAAATATTTGCAAATTATTCATCTGACAGAAGATTAATATTCAGAATCTACAAGGAACTCAAACAAATCAGCAATAAAAAAAAAGTAATTCTATTAACAAGTGGGCAAATGACATGAATAGACATTTCTCAAAAGAAAATATACAAATGGCCAAGAAACATATGAAAAAATGTTCATCATCAATAATCATCAGGGAAATGAAAATTAAAATGACAATTAGGTACCACCTTAACCAAGCCAAAATAGCCATTATTAAAAAGTCAAAAAACAATAGATGTTGGCATGGATGTGGTAAAAAGGGAGTGTTTGTATACTGCTATTGGGAATATAAATTAGTACAACCTCTAAGGAAAACCATATGAAAATTGCTCGAAGAACGAAAAGTCGATCTAACATTTGATCCAGCAATCCCACTACTGAGTATCTATCCAAAGGGAAAGAAATCACTATATCAAAAAGACACCTGTATGTGTATGTTTATCACAGCACAATTCACAATTGCAAAGATATGGAATCAACCTAAAGGCCCATTAACCAATTATTGGATAAATAACATGTGGTATATACGTACCATGGAATACTACTCATCCATAAAAAAAAAGAATAAAATAACATCTTTTGCCACAACTTGGATGGAACTGGAGGCCATTATTCTAAGTAAAGTAACTCAGTAATCCAAAAGTAAATGCAGGCCAGTTGCAGTGGCTCATGCCTGTAATTCTAGCACTTTGGAAAGCTGAGATGGGCGGATCACTTGAGGTCAGGAGTTCGAAACCAGCCTGGCCAACATGGTGAAAGCCTGTCTCCACTAAAAATGCAAAAAAAAATAGCAGATTGTGGTGGTGAGTGCCTGTAATCCCAGCTACTTGGGAGGCTGACGCAGGAGAATTGCTTAAACCCGGGAGATGGAGGTTGCAGTGAGCCAAGATCACACCACTGCACTCCAGCCTGGGCAACAGAGTGTGACTCATCACACACACATACACACACACACACACAATAAATACTGAGTGTTCTCACTTATAAGTGGGATCTACACCACAGGTTTGCAAAATCATACAGAGTGGTATATTGGATATTAGAGACTGAGAAGGGGGAGTGTAGAAGGGGGCCAAGGAATTAAAAACTACCTATTGGGTACAATGTACAGTACTCAGGTGACAGGTGCCCTAAAATCCCACACTTCACCTCTATACAAGTAATCCATGTAACCAAAAACCACTTGTACCTCTATAGCTACCAAAATAAAAAAATTAGAATAGTCATAGCAGTACTATTCAGTATAACCAACAGGTCGAAGCAACCCAAATGTCAATCAACAGATGAATGAATAGACAAAATTGGTATATTCATACAATAGAATATTATTCAGCCTTTTAAAGGAAGAATGTTTGTCACATGTTACGACATGAATAAATTTTGAGGATGCAAGCAAAGCCAGTAGCAGCAACAACAACAAATACTCTGTGATTCCACTTACATAAAGTATTTACCAGCCTAGGCAACATGGCAAAACCCAGTCTCTACAACAAATACAAAAGTTAGCCAGTAGTGGTGGTATGCATCTCTAGTTTCAGCTACTCAAGAGGCTGAGGTGGGAGAACTGGGTGAGCCTGGGAGGTTGAGGCTGCAGTGTGCCATGATTGTGCCACTGCACTGTAGCGTGGATGACCAAGTGAGACTCTGTCTCAAAAAAAGTATCTAAAGTAGTCAAAGTCATACAAAGAGAATGTCGAATGGCGGTTACTGAAGATTAGGGGAGGGAGAAAGGGGAAATTGTTATTTAGTGACCATAGGGTTACAGTTTTGCTAGATAAAAATGTTCCAAAAATCTCTTTCATAATAATGTGAATACACGTAACACTAACTATTCATTTAAAAGTGTTTAAGATGATAACTTTTATGTTATGATTTTCACAATAAGAAATGAACAAGCCATGCAAAAAAAGAAGGATTTTTAAATTCATATTGCTAAGTGTCTTGTTTTCTAGGGCTGCTATAACAAGTTACCATATACCAGTTAGCTTAAACAACAGAAATTAATTTCTCACAATTCTGGAGGTTAGGAAGTCTGAGATAAGGGAGCCAGCATGATCAGGTTCTGATAGCGGACATCTTCATGGTTTGCAGATGGCCTTCTCCTAGACATTTATTTATTTATTTATTTATTTATTTATTTATTTATTGCATGATGGGAAGAAATTAAAATAGAAAGAAAATTCTCTCCTGTCTCTTCTTATAGGGGCACTAATCCCACCATCAGGTCTCTACCGTCATCACCTAATTATCTACCAAAGGCCTCATCTTAAAACACCATCAGATTGGGGATTAGGGTTTCAACATATAAATTTTGGGTAAACACAACCATTCAATCCATAGCACCGAGGTAAAGAAGTCGGTTGAAATAGGCCACATAGTTCATGAATCTATTTACATGACATTCTGGAAAAGGGTGTGTGTGTGTGTTTAGAAAGAGAGAGACAGATGCTAATGTGAAGGAATTAACTCACACTATTGTTGGACTGGTAAGTCTGAAATTTGCTGGACAGGTCAGTTGGATAAAAGTTCCCATAGAAGTCAATGTTGCAGTCTTAAGTGTTGAAAACAGTCAATAGGTAAAATCCCTTCCTCTTCTGGGGACCTCAATCTTTTCTCCTACAACTTTTGATTGGATTAGGCCCACCCACGTTATTAAGAGTAATCTGCTTTACTCAAAGTCTACTGATTTATATTTTAGTCACATCTAAAAAACACCTTCACAAATATATACACACACACACACACACACACACACACATATACATATACTGGTGTTTGACCAAATAACTGGAAATTATAGCCTAAGAAGTTGACACATAAAATTTACTCCCATAGTGAGTAAACGGAACAGTGGTTTTGGAAGGAAGTTTGAAAAGAGAGGAAGGATTGTTATATAGGTGAATCATAGGGCAATTTTTAGGGTGATGAAATCACATACACACACACACATACACACACACATATGTGATGACAGCGGTAAGAACTAAATTGTGCTTCTCCTAAAAAAATCATATGTTGAAGCCTTCAACAAAAATCATATGTTGAAGGCCGTAAAAAATCATATGTTAAGTCTCCTGATATGACTGCATTTGGAGATAGGGCCTTTAAGGATGTAATTAAATTTAAATTACGTCGTAAGGATAAGTCCCTAGTCCAACAGTACTGACGTCGTCATAAAAAGAAGAAGAGACAACAGAGCTCCCCTTTTCTCCCTCTTTCTCCACAGATGCACAGAAGCAAAGCCATGTGAAAACACAGTGAGAAGGTGGCCGTCTACAGGCCAGGAAGGAGCCCCACCAGAAACCAACCCTGATGGCATCTTAATTTTGGACTTCTAGCCGCCAGAGATCTGAGAAAATAAGTTTCTGTTATTTAAGCTACTCAATCTATGGTATTTTGTTATGGTAGATCAAGAAGACTAATATGGATGGATATATGACACTATGCATTTGTCAAAATCCACAGAGTTTTATCAATTAGAAAGATTAAACTTTAGTATTTACAAGTTTTAAAAAAAAATAATTTAAGAGGTAGTGGATCCCAAAATATGATGCAGGCTGTAACAAAATAATGTAAATGTATTATAAATGCATGTAATAATACTTATAAGGGGGTGGATAAGTTACTGACCTAATTACCTTTGAAGATGAGTGGAGCCTGCAAGACTAAAGGCAAATAGAAATATACATAAGCACTGTATTAGCACTGTACTGCAGTTGATGAAGTTGTTTCCTCATAGTTTCAGGTTTGCAAAATCACTATACATGTATATTGAAATTGAACAATTAATAAATGGATGGGCAGGTGTTAGGAGCCAGGTTTCTCACTGTTTGAGTTGGAGGTTACAGGCTATATTATTCTAGCCTTCTCTTTTAAGCCAAAGGAGAAGGCTAGAATAATGCATGTGGTAATTTATTTGATTTGAAGATATCAATATAAAGTCATATTTAGCTTTACTTAAGTACAGATGGTTGCATAAAGAAATGTGTATGTGTGTGTGTGTGTGTGTGTGTGTGTAATAACACGT
This sequence comes from Theropithecus gelada, assembly GCF_003255815.1. NCBI lineage: Eukaryota > Metazoa > Chordata > Mammalia > Primates > Cercopithecidae > Theropithecus > Theropithecus gelada. The sequence continues at coordinate 2,265,288 of NC_037689.1, forward strand.
ATATATCCTTGCTCTATTAGCAGAGAGGACCTAGAACAAATGATGCTCCAGTAGTGATGAGCACACTAGTGGCCAAATTTTGTTTCTAATATGATTATATAATAAAAGAAACCAGGGATCCTTGGAAAAACTGATGATTCCAGAACTAGGGCAGAGAATATACAAGATGAGACTGGAGCATCTTGTAAGTGTCAGAAAGTAAGAAATTACTAAAAATTAAAAAAGCAAGTAAATAAATCTGATCATAAGATGTCAAAATCTAGTCTATGTTTTTAAGCATTTGCAAACATTAAAAAAAGAAATTACTAAAAATAATCATTTAAACTCATTATAATTATATTTCTGTCAATTTGTAGTTTAACTTATTTTGAACAATTTGCTTTATAATTATCAGGCCAAATAAAATGACCTTTTAAAACATCACATAAAGATCTTAAAAAGGTCTTCCTGGAACATCCTTGATGTCTGTGACTCTAAAGACAGGAGGCTCACTCTGGTCTGTTGCAAATACTTCTGAGTTTGTTTTTCTGACAAGTTGGTGTCACTGGGCCAAAGCTTGCCCAAGTAGGTGGACGCTCCTACCACTATACAATACCTAGTATATATATTTTTTTCTGCTGGAGAATAAATGGATCTCAAAGCCCTTACTGAGCCCATCTCTGAAGTATCCCAAGAATTGAAATGCGTTTGTACAAAGCTCACCACTTCACATTCTTAACACTGGCAGAAGGAATCATTTAAATGCATAAGAATGATGCCTGGATTCTTACTGGGCTAACACCTTTCTCTGCTGAAAAGACAAAAAAAATCAAAAGTAGTTATTCTCACAATATAAGTTAAGAAGCGGTTAATTGAGGAGAAAAAAGGGTTTAATACACTGAGACTGTCATTCTCAGTAGTTACAACTGTGAATGTCAAGTATCCTTAGAGATTAGCAAATAATTACAATAGATTGTGCAAGATTAAATTAAAATTACTGTTTGGAAGGGAGTAAGATCTGGTAAAGGGACAGGTGTTGGCCTAGAGGGACAACTGTTTAAGATTCATTGCTAAGGTCATAATCAATGATTCAAGACACATTGGGATGGTCCCGTGTGAGTTAGTGTGGGAGAAGAGGTGATATATACAGCTAGGAAAATGGGGCCAATCAACCAGTTTTGTTTATGTATTACAGTTAAAGAAGTGTGGTCAGAGAAATCTAACCTTCTCTTCATAGTTAAAACTAGAGACATTTGCAAAGCACAGCTCCAGAATGCTCCCATCTTTGTGACCCTGTGACTTCCAGACATTAGGGCACCCATCCCAACATAAAGCTGTGGCATCAGATATCTATATAGCTCCTATACCATTTGTAAATAAAAAGTACTTGGATACTATCTTGGGTAGTCGGTCATAAAAGCTTCATGGTGAGAAGTAGTCTTGTAAGGAACTATAAACGTGTGATGAAGCTCCACCAAAGTGTAACAACTGTCTACACATTCCACCAATAGGGCTTCTGAACCGGTTGCACAATTACCACATACAGCCCAGTAATTCAAGATCAAGTCAGTTTTTATCTAGGCAATTCCACCAAGTATCAAGCATGTTGAGGACCTGCTCTTATTTCCCAGTGCAACAAACCAAAGATAGTGAGGAACTCAATATGATATGATAGGGTGATGATAAGGATGGGTGGGGCGACCTCTCCCCTTTCTTAAAGATCACTGTAACTGTGTCTCCTAATAGTAATATGTGCTTTATTAATGGAGTGCTAGCCCAATGACCAAAACCATAGGTGTGGAATAATTCTGTGCTTTCTTCCAGATTGAATTTGTACCACAGCTTCACATAATACCATTGAAACAGGAAAAGCTCCCTTAACCCCATCTCAGGGCATGTAATGGGGGTGTGTCTCACTTCTTTGGTGCCCTAGTGCTCATACCCTTAGGGGGAGCATGCCTATGGGCAAGTCACGGGGATCGCCAATCCCATGGCATCATCTAGGGTGGGTGTGTGTTACAGTGCACTCTTTCAGTTTTTCTGTCTGCAGGTGCTTGTGTTCATCAGCTCAGTTAGACTGTCTGCTTTATCACAAGGACAGAGGGCTTTCTGTATCCCAGGTTCTTGTCTTAGTGTACCAGGAAAATCGGATCCCACATGGGCTTGGAGAAGGAGTGCATGGTTTTATTGAGTGAAGGTAGCTCTCAGCAGAAGGATGGAAAGCCAGAGGTGAGATGGAGTGGGAAGGTGGTGTTTCTCTGGGCTCAGGCCGCTCGGAGGCTGTACTCTCCTCTGACCACCCTCAGCCGAATTCCACATCATCCCACTGTTGATGGCCTGTCGGTGGTTGTTGGTGCCTGTTGGTGTGCTCTTCTATTACTCTGCTCCTCTCAACATCCAGCCACCTGTGTGTTCTTCCACTTGTGTGTTCCTCTCAACATCCAGCCACTTGTGTATGCTAGAGTCTTGGGGTTTTTCCCACAGGATTGGGGGCACGCCAGGCCAAGGTGGTCTTGGAAAATGCAACATTTGGGTGTGAAAACAGAACAGAAGTGCCTGTCCTCACCTAGGTCTGCAGGCACAGGCCCAAAAGTGGAGCCCTTGACAGGGACCCCACATTTTTCTACCCAGCCCTTCCCCGTCCCCCTCCCATATTACCATCATACATGCTCAGCTTGAAGAACTTAATATTAATTTCTTAACAGATGTATGGTCAAATTAACAAATGGAAAATGAATGTTGTGGAATTCTGATGATTTCCTGGTAAATATTAGATACAATAACTATTTTAGCCTGAAATTTGTGGGCAATAGAGGCTCAAAGGACAGTAATGGCAAGATGTGATTGTCAATTTAAGGCTAAATAAGGCCAGAAGAAAACAGAATCTGAACAATATACCTGACCTTAAAACCTTTATGATTTGGAGAAGGCACAAGGTGGGATCAGTAAAAACAGTTGGGAAAAATAGTCCCTCAGTGATCAGTGTTTAAGGGACATTCTGTGGACACTGCATAGTTTCTAGATGTCATGGTACTAGGAGATAAACTTTGTAAGACAACATTAAAGTCCTTCCTGTAGGTGCCCAATGGGCCTATTATAAAATTATTTCTGCATCACCTTAATTCCCAAAAAAGGTGCATATATTAGGCCTCACCAGTCATTCCAGATTCCAGTTGGAGACAGTGACCTTCAACAAAATGTATTCAGAAAGCTGTTTTAGTAGAGAAGATCTGTGTGGGTTTGTAAGTATAATATGAACTTTGATGTGCTGGACACTCAATGTGTTAGTATAGCCCTGGTAGTTACCATTATGGGATGATACCATTTAAAATTGTGAATATGAAATGATAATTGTAAAGGAGGCTGGTCCAATTCCCTGGAAAAGGTCTTCATAAATGGACCCCAAACAGAATATGCCACAGGAAATGATGCAAATACACCAACAATTTGAAATAATTTAGAAATAAACAAGTTTGAAAGAGGTACATTGTTACAGCCTAGTCAAAGAAATTTTAGCAAATCTGCATTTTGCAGTGGCATTTCTGGGAATGTATTAAAGAAACACACACATTGTAAAAATAATAACTCTTAGATTGTCTTTCAAAATAATAAGCTGAAATTGTTGTGGACATTATAGATTACCTCACTAGTTTCCATTTTAATCCTTTTCTCATTTTATGGTACTCATACCATTTTGGTGGAATTAACACCATCCCCAAATTCAGGTTGGGCCTTTGCTATCATAAGCATAATAGCCATATGGCTCTACTCTGTTTATGTGATTGATTCTGAAATGTGTATATAAAATGGAAATAAAATAATTGGGCATAGCATTTTCTTTGGCCATATTATGAGGGCAGGCAAATAACTTATGATGGTCCAATTTAAAAAAAGCAAAATAATTTTGATTGAAAGTTGCTTTAAAAAAAACTGAGCAAGATGGCTTAATAGAACCCTCCAGCAATTATCCTCCTACCCTCTGCAGAACACCAAAATAAACAAGTATTCATGCAAAAAAGTACCTTTATGAAAACCAAAACATCAGGTGATTGATCACAGTACTTGGTTTTAACATAAATATAAGAAAAAAATGCATTCAAGAGGATAGAAAGGAGAGTCTCACATTGTCTACATGACCCCCTCCCAATCCAAAACAGGGCAGCTAGAAGAATCTATGTGTCGGGAGAGAAAAAGTGAAATGAGTGTGGACATTGCATTAGAACTCGTTAGAACATTGTGTGCCACCCTGTCACAGTGGAACACAACACCAGGTCGACTTCTACTGGTACCCATGGAGGGAGCATTTAGACCAGCCCTGGACCAGAAGGGAATCTGATACTCCAGTGGGAGAAACCACGTCCTGGCCCACTTTGCCATGGGCTGACTAAAGTAGCTCAGGGCCTTGAAAATTTGAGTGGTAACCAGGCCATAGTGACTACAGTCATTGGGTGAGTCCTGCTGGTCTCAGATGCTGTGGAATGGAAGTGAGATTCAGTAGGACACCAGCTGCAGTTGGTGTGGAGGACCTGTGTGATCCCTCTCCCAATTCCAGGTAGTGCAGCTCAGAGAGAGACTCTTTCCCCTTGGGCAAAGGAGAGATAAAAGTACAAGGGACTTGGTCTTGCAACTGGATATAAGCTCAACCACAGTTAAATAAAGCACCAGGTCAAATACTGAAGCTTCCAATTCCAGGATTTTGTTCCTGTACATCATTATTAGACCCACCCTGAGGAAGAAGGCAATCTGCTGCCCTGGTGAGTAGACCAAGTTCTGGCTGGATTCACCATCTACAGACTAAAGCGTATTTGGACACTGAATAAACATCAGCAGTAGCCAAACAGTGGCAGCTGTGGGCCTTTGGTGAGGCCCAGTACTAATGTTGGTCTGGAAAGCCCTGGGCTTCAAGTGCAACCCAGCATAGTGACAGTCGCAGTGGCTATGGGAGTGCCTGTGTCACCTCTCCCCCAACTCCAGGCAGCCCAGCACAGAGAGATTCCATCTGATTAGCAGAAAGAGAGGTAACAGAGCAAGAGACTTTGCTTGGAAAGTCAGGGAATTCTCTCTTATCTTTTCCAAGTCCACGAAGGCTGTGTATCTAGACTGCAAGAGTTGTAGCATACCAGGGCTCAGGGTGCCACCTAGTGCTGAAATGGCTGCAGTCACCACAGGCTTAGGTAACTTAATACTGTATCCTCTGAATTCTTGGAAAACCATTTCAAAAAGGTTGAGTATGAACAAGGCCAGACTGCAAAGACTGAAATAAATACATAACTCTTCAATGTCCAGATATTGAAGAATATCCACAAGCATTAAGAATATCCAGGAGACATGATATCACTAAATGAACTAACTAAGACACTAGTAACCAATCCTGAAGTGGCAGAGATATAGAACCTCTCAGAGGCAGAATTCAAAATAGCTATTTTGTGGAAGCTCAATGAACTGCAAGATAAAACAGAGAAGATATTCAGAATTTCATCAGAGATTTTACCATAGAAGCTGAAATCATTTAAAAACATCAAACAGATATCTTAGAGTTGAAAACTTAAATTGACAGAATGAAAAATGCATGTGTGTCAACAACGGAGTTGATCAAACAGAAGAAAGAATTAGTAAGCTCAAAGATGTGATACGTCAAAACACACTATCAGAGGATGAAAAAGAATGAAATATGAGAAGGAAGTGAATTGCTCCTGCAAGACCCAGGAGACAGCTCAAATACTGTGAGTACCCAAATTGCGAAAGTGAGAAAGGGGGATCATGCACCCCTGAACACACACCCTTACAGGGGAACCTAAAGGTGTAGATCACGGGAGAAGGATTTGACCTTGCCTGGAGCTGAGTAAATCTATAGTGCTGAGTGAAATACAGGGGTAGAGGAGAAGCAGGAAAAGTCCCGTGGGCTCTCTGGGTCCCCAGGGCAGTTATGTCTGACTTGTCTCACAGGGTTCCTTGGGGAGGGCTGCCAGAGGAACTGGGAAAAGATCACAGGAGAAGGAAACCTCCAGCTGAACTTTGTAACAATTCCAACCGAACCCAAAGTCTCCTGGCCAGAACTCGGGGGATGACGTGAATCTGGTGCGCAGACTCCCAGACAGGGAGCCCTGCTTTATTCTCAGCCTGGAGGCTGGTAGTAGCCTGGAGCAAGTTTGCCCAGCAGGCCCCACTGCGTGGAAACAAACTCAGTGCTGTTGGGGCATGGTGGGAGTGAGACTAGCATTTTTTGTTGTGTGGGGGCTGGGTGAGGCCTCTAACTGCCAGCTTCCCCAACTTCCTTGATACTCTGCATGACACAGCAGAGGCAGCCATAATCCTCCTGGGAAAATAACTCCATTGACTGGGAATCACACTCCCATCTGCCACAGCAGCCACAGCAAGCTCCACCCAAGGAGAGTCTCACCTCATACACACCTAACCCTGCCCCACTAGATGGTCCTTCCCTACCCACCTTGGTAGCTGAAGACAAAGGGCATATTATCTTGGGAGTACTAGGGCCCCACCTACCGCCTGATCCTCCATATCTCTTTAAAGTGTCACCTCGTGGCAGGAGGCCAACCAGCACAAAACTAGTGCATCAAACAACCACAACTAAAGACCCTCACAGAGTCCATTTAACTCTCCTGCCATCCCCACAGGAGCAGGTGCTGGTATCCATGGATGAGAGACCTGAAGATAGTAAAGATAGTATATATCACAGGACTCTGGGCAGACAACCCCCAGTACCAGCCTGGAGCCTGGTAGCTCTGCTGGCTGGCTAGACCCAGAAGAGAAATAACCATCACTACAGTTCAGCTCTCAGGAAGCCACATCCCTAGGAAAAAGAGGAGAGTACTACATAAAAGGAACACCACGTGAGACAAAAAAAAAATCTGAACAGCAACCTTGAGTCTCAGTTCTTCCCTCAGACATAGCCTTAACCAAATTAGAAGAAATTTTTTTAAAAATCTAGAAATATAACAAAACAAGGTTGTTTAACACCCCCAAAAACATCACATTAATTCACCAGCAATGGATCCAAACCAAGAAATCCCTGAATTGCCCGAAAAAAATTTAAGACAGCTGATTATTAAGCTAATCAATGAGAAAGGTGATGTCCAACTTAAAAAAATAAAAATAAAAATAAAAAGATACAACAAGGCCAGGCATGGTAGCTTATAACTATAATCCCAACACTTTGGGAGGCCGAGGTGAGCAGATCACCTGAGGTCAGGAGTTCGAGACCAGCCTGGCCAACATGGTGAAACCCTGTCTCTACTAAAAATACAAAAAAATAAAAATAAAATAAAAATAAAAATAAAAATTCCCCGGGCATGGTCGTGGGCACCTGTAGTCCCAGCTACTCAGGAGGCTGAGGCAAGAGAATTGCTTGAACCAGGGGGCAGAGATTGCAATGAGCCGAGATCATGTCACTGCACACCAGCCTGGGTGACAGAGTGAGACTGTGTCCAAAAAAAAAAAAAAAAATACAACATATGAGGGGAGAAATCTTCAGGGAAATAGATAGCATAAATAAAAATCATGACAAATGCAGGAAATAAAGGACACACTTAGGGAAATGCAAAATGTACTAGCAAGTGTCAGCAATAAAATAGAACAAGCAGAAGAAGGAACTTCAGAGCTCAAAGACAAGATTTTGCTTTAATCAATCCAACAAGGACAAAGAAGAAAAATGTTTTTAATGAACAAAGCTTCCAAGAAGTTTGGGATTATCTTAAACAACCCAACCCAAGAATAATTGGAGTTCCTCAGGAAGAAGAGAAATCTAAAAGTTTGGAAAATATATTTGGGGGAATATTCGAGTAAAACATCCCTGGCATTGCTAGAGACCTAGACATTCAAATACAAGAAGCTCAAAGAACACCTGGGAAATTCATTGCAAAATATCATTGCCTAGGCACATTGTCATCAGGTTATCTGAGGTCAAGACAAAGGGAAGACTCTTAAGAGTTGCAAGGCAAAAGTACAAGGTAACCTATAAAGGAAAACAGATTAACAGAAAACTTCTCAGCAGAAACCCTACAAGCTAGAAGTAATTGGGGCCCTATCTTCAGCCTCATTAAACAAAACAATTATAAGCCAAGAATTTTGTATCCAGCAAAACTAAGATTCATAAATGAAGAAAAGATACAGTGTTTTTTAGACAAACAAATGCTGAGAGAATTTGCCAATACCAAGACAGTACTACAAGAACTACTAAGGGGAGATTGAAATCTTGAAACAATCCTGGAAACACATCAAAACAAAACCACTTTAAAGCATAAATGTCGCAGAACCCATAAAATTAAAATACAATTTTAAAAAGGTATACAGGCAACAAATAACGCAATGAATGGAATAGTACCTCACATCTCAATACTAACGTTGAATATAAATGGTCTAAATGTTCCACTTCAAAGATACAGAATTGCAGAATGAATAAGAATTCACCAAGCAAGTATCTGCTGCCTTCAAGAGATTCGCCTAATATATAAGGACTCACATAAACTTAAGGTAAAGGCATGGAAAAAGATATTCTATGCAAATAGACACCAAAAGCAAGCAGGTGTAGCTATTCGTATATCAGGCAAAACAAACTTTAAATCAAGAGCAGTTTAAAAAGACAAAGAGGGACATTATATAATAATAAAAGGCCTTGACCAACAGGGAAATATCACAATCCTAAATATACATGCACCTAACACTGGAGCTTCCATATTTATAAAACAATTACTACCAGATCTTAAAAGTGCAATAGACAGCAAGACGATAATAGTGGGGGATTTCAAAAGTTCACAGACAGCACTAGACAGGTCATCAAGACAGAGGTCAACAGAGAAACAATGGACTTAAATTATACCCTAGAACAAATGGACTTAACAAATATTTATGAAACATTCTACCCAACAACTGCAGAATATACATTCTATTTATCAGCACATGGAAAATTCTACATAATAGGCTATATGATAGGCCACAAAAGAAGTCTCCATAAATTTTTAAAAATTGAAATTACATCAAGTACTCTCTCAGACCACACTGGAATAAAACTAGAAATCAACTCCAAAAGAAATCTTCAAAACCATGAAAATACATGGAAATTAAATAACCTGCTCCTGAATGATCAGTGGGTAAACAATGAAATCAAGATGAAAATTAAAATATTCTGTGAACCGAATGATAATAGTGAAACAACCTATAAATTTCTGGTATACAGCAAAAGTGGTGCAAAGAGGAAAGTTGATAGCGTTAAGCTACAACAAAAAGTATGAAATAGCACAAATAGACAATGTAAGGTCACACCTCAAGGAACTAGAGAAACCAAAACAAACCAAAACCAAACACAGCAGAAGAAAAGAAACCACCAAGATCAGAGCAGAACGAAATGTAATTGAATTAAACAAAACCTTACAAAAGAAAAATGAAACAAAAAGCTGGTTATTTTAAAAGATAAATAAAATTGATAAACCATTGGCAACATTAACCCAGAAAAGAAGAGAGAATATCCAAGTAAGCTCAATTAGAAATGATATGGGGGATATTACAACTGACACCACAGAAATACAAAAGATCATTCAAGGCTGCTGTGAACACGCGCGTAAACTAGAAAACCTAGAGGAGATGAATAAATGCCTGAAAATATACAATCCTTATAGCTTAAATCAGGAAGACTTAGAAACCCTGAACAGACCAATAACAAGCAGCAAGACTGAAATGGCAATTTAAAAATTACCAACAAGAAAAAAAGTTCAGGATGGGACAAATTCACAGCAGAATTCTATCAGACATTGAAAGAACTTAGGTACCAATCCTATTGACATTATTCCACAAGATAAAGAGAGAATCCTTCCTAAATCATTCTGTGAAGCGAGTATCACCCTACCACCAAAACCAGGAAAAGACATAACCAAAAAAGGAAACTACAGACCAATATCCCCGATTAATATAGATACAAAAATAATTAACAAAATGCTAGCTAACCAAGTCCAACAGCGTATCAAAAACATAATCCACCATGATCAAGTGGGCTTCATACCAAGGAAGCAGAGATGGTTTAACATAAGCAAGTCAATAAATGTGATATACCCCATAAACAGAATTAAAAACAAAAATCACATGATTATCTCAACAGATGAAGTAAAAGCATTTGACAAAAGCCAGCAGTGCTTTATGATTAAAATCCTCAGCAGAATCAGCATACCTGAATGTAATAAAAGCCTGACCTACTTGAATGTAATAAAAGCCATCTATGGCAAACACACAGCCAACATTATACTGAATGGGGAAAAGTTGAAAGCATTTCCTCTGAGAACTGGAACAAGACAAGGATGCCCACTCTCACCACTTCTGTTCAACATAGTACTGGAAGTCCTAGCAAGAGCAATCAGACAAGACAAAGAAATAAATGTCATCCAAATTGGTAAAGAAGAAGTCAAACTGCCACTATTTGCTGATGATATGATCGGATACCTAGAAAACCCTAAAGACTTACAAAAAGCTCCAAGAACTGATAAATGAATTCTGTAAAGTTTCAGGATACAAAATTAATGTACACAAATCAGTAGCTCTGCTATACACCAACAGTGACCAAGCTGAGAATCAAATCAAAACTCAATGCCTTTCACAATAGCCACAAAGTAAATAAAATACTTACAAATATACATAACCAAGGGGGTGAAAGACCTCTACAAGGAAAACTGCAAAACACTGCTGAAAGAAATCACAGACAACACAAACAAATGGAAAAACATCCCATCCTCATGGATGGGTAAAATCAATATTGTGAAAAAGACCATACTGTCAAAAGCAACCTACAAATGTAATGCAATTTTCAACAAAATGATATCATCATTCTTCACAAAACTAGAAAAAACAATCCTAAAATTCATATAGACCCAAAAAAGGAGCCTGCATAACCAAAGGAAGACTAGGCAAAAAAAAAAAAAATAAATAAATAAATAAAGAAAGAAAGAAAGAAAGAAAGAAAAAGAAAAAAAAAAGAAATCTGGAGGCATCACATTACCCAAATTCAAACTACACTATAAGGCCATAGTCACCAAAACAGCATGATACTGGTATAAAAACAGGCACATAGACCAATGGAACAGAATAGAGAACCCAGAAATAAACCCAAATGCTTATAGCCAACTGATTTTCAACAAAGCAAACAAAAACATAAAGTCGGGAAAGGACAGCCTATTCGACAAATGGTGCTGGCATAATTGGCAAGCCACATGTAGGAGAATGAAGCTAGATCCTCATCTCTCACCTTATACAAAAATCAACTCAAGGTGTATCGAGGACTTAAATCCAAGACCTGAAACTGTAAAAATTATAGAAGATAACATTGGAGAAATCCTTCTAGACATTGGCTTAGGCAAAGACTTCATGACCAAGAACCCAAAAGTGAATGCAACTAAAACAAAGATAAATAAGTGGGACTTAATTAAACTAAAATGCTTCTGCACAGCAAAAGGAACAGTCATCAGAGTAAACAGACAATGCACAGATTGAGAGAAAATCTTCACAATCTATCCATCCAACGGAGGACTAATATCCAGAATCTCCTGGGAACTCAAACAAATTAGCAAGAAAAAGCAAATAATCTCATCAAAAAGTGGGGTAAGGACATAAATACACAATTCTCAAAAGAAGATATACAAATGGCCAACAAACATATAAAAAATGATCAATGTCACCAATGATCAGAGAAATGCTAATCAAAACCACAATTCAATACCACCTTACCCCCAAAGAATGGTCATAATAAAAAAAATCAAAAACTAATAGATGTCGGCATGGATGTGGTGAAAAGGGAACACTTCTACACTGCTGGTGGGAATGTAAACTAGTACAACCACTAGAAAAAAACAGTGTGGAGACTCCTTAGGGAACTAAAAGTAGAACTAACATTTGATCCAGCAATCCCACTACTGGGTACCAACCCAGAGAAAAAGTCATTATACAAAAAAAGATATTTGCACATGCATGTTTATAGCAGCACAATTCACAATTGCAAAAATGTGGAACCAGCCCAAGTGTTCATCAATGAGTGGATAAAGAAACTGTGGGATGTGTGTGTGTGTGTGTGTGTATACACACACATATACATACATATATATAGTGGAATACGTATATATAGTGGAATATATATATAGTGGAATATATATATAGTGGGATATATATAGTGGAATATATACATATATATATGTGTATATATATATATACACTACTCAGTCATAAAAAGGAAGGAATTAACGGCATTTGAAGCAACCTGGATGGAATTGCAGACTATCATTCTAAGTGAAGTAACTCGGGAATAAAAAACCAAACATTGTATGTTCTCACTTATAAGTGGGAGCTAAGCTCTGAGAATGCAAAGGCACAAGAATGATACAATGGAATCTGGGAACGCTTGGAAAGGATGGGAGGGAGGGCTGAGGGATAAACGACTGAAAATTGGGTTCAGTGTATACTGCTTGGGTGATAGGTGCACCAAAATCTCACAAATCACCACTAAAGAACTTACTCATGTAACCAAATACCACCTGTTCCACCAAAAACCAATGGAAATTTTAAAATCTAATAAAAAAAGAAAGAATGAAGTGTGCTTATGAGATCCAGAAAATTGTCTCAAGTGGGGGAAATAAAACACAGAATTACTTGCTTTAAAGAGGATGTAGAGAGATCAGGGTAGAATGTTTATTCAAATAAATAATAACAAAACATTTTTCAAACCTCGAGAAAAATATAAATATCCAAATACAAGAATGTTAAAGAACACCAAGAAGACTCAATCTAAATAAGATGACTGCAAGGCATATAATAATCGAGCTCACAAAAGTCAAGGACAAATAAAGAATCCTAAAGTCGGCAAGAGAAAAAACCAAATAACATGTAAAGGACCTCTGATACGTCTATCAGCAGACTTCTTAGCAGAAATCTTACAAGCCAGTAAAGAATAGGATGACATATTGAAAGTGCAAAAGGAAAAAACTGAAAGCTGAGAATACTGCCAGCAAAGTTATCTTTAACTTGAGAATATCCACAAAGTTATCCTTAAAACATGAAGGACAGATAGACTTTCACAGAGAAAAGCTGATGAAATTCATTACTAGACCTGTCTTTCAAGTAATACTGAGTTCTTCAATATGAAAGGAAATGACACAAAAAGGCAAGAAATCATCTAGAGATCTAAAACTCACTGATAAATGTAGATACATAGACAAATTTAGAATATTATAGTACTGTACTTGTATATAAACCACTTATATCTTTACTGTGAAGACTAAAAGACAAAGCTATCAAAAATAATAACAGGCTAGGCATGGTAGCTCATGCCTATAATCCCAGCATTTTGGGAAACCAAGATGGGTCAATCACCTGAGGTCAGGAGTTCAAGACCAGCCCAGACAATATGGCGGAACCCCTCTCTACCAAAACTACAAAAAATTAGCTGAGCATGGTCGTGCACTCCTGTGGTTCTAGCTACTCAGGAGGCTGAGGTAAAAGGATCACTTGAGCCTTGGGGGCAGAGGTTGCAGTGAGCCAAGATTATGTCACTGTACTCCAACTTGCGTGACACAGTGAGATCCTATCTCAATAATAATAATAATACAAGCAATTTTAAGAGACAGACAATATAAAAAGTTATATAGAAACAACAAAAAGTCATAAGGGGGGATGGAGTTAAAGTGTAGCACTTTTTCAATTTTCTCTTTTTTTCTCCATCATCGTCAGAGTTGTCTTTAGTTTAAAACAATTCTTTAGAATAGTCTTGCAAGTCTCCTTGTATCCATGAAGCAAAAGTCTGTAACAAATATACAAAAAATATAAAGCAAGAAATTAAGATATACTACCAGAAAAAAATCACTTATACACAAGGAAGGACAGAAATAAAGAAAAAAAGGACTTAGAAAACAAGCAGGAAGCAAATAACACAATGAAAGTTGTAAGTCCTTACCTATCCATAATAATATTGGCAGTAAATGGAATAAATTATCTAATCAAAAGACCTAGAGTGGCTGAATGAATCAAAAAATAAGACCCAAAGTAGATTCTGTGTACAAGAAACTAATTTTACTGATAAAGACATACAACAGACTGAAACTTAAGGAATGGAAAAAAGATATTCTATGCAAATGGAAACCAAAACAGAGCAGGAATAACTATACTTATATCAGATAAAGTAGATGTCAAGCCAAAAACTGTGAAAAGAAACAAAGAAGGTCATTATACAATGATAAAAGGGTCAATTCAGCAGAGGATATAATAATTGTAAATGTATATGAACCCAGCACCAGTGCACAGAGATATATTTAAAAATATTAGTACAACTAAAGAGAGAGGTAGATCCCAAAACAATAACAGGTGTAGACTATAACGCCCCACTTTCAACACGGTAAAGATCATCTAGACAAAAAAACTAACAAAGAAATGTCAGACTTAATCTGCACTATAAACTCAGAGGACCTATTACACACTTAGAAAACATTTCATCCAAAAGGTGCAGAATACACATTCTTCTCCTCAGCACATGGAACATTATCTAAGAAAGACCATATGTTAGGCCACAGAATAAATCTCAACAAATTTTTAAAATATTAAAATTATATCAAGTATCCTTTCTAAATATAATGGAATAAAACAATAGAAATAAATAACTAGAATTTGAAAACTATACAAATACATGAATATTGAACAACAGGCTCCTAAATGACCAATGGGTCAAGGAAGAAATTAAGAAGGAAATTTTTAAAGTTTCCTGAAACAAATGAAAATTAAAGCACAACATACCAAAACCTAGAGGACACAGCAAAAGCAATACTAAGAGGAAAGATTGTAGCAATAAATGCCTAAGTCAAGAGAAGCATAAAAACTTTAAATAAACAACCTAAAAATGCACCTTAAAGAAGTAGAAAATCAAGAACAAATCAAACCTTGAATTAGTAGAATAAATAATAAAAATTGGAGCAGAAATAAAATTGAAACTGAAAGACAATACAAAAGATCAATTAAACAAAAAGTTGGCTTTTTGAAAACATGACAAAAATCTACAAACCTTCAGCCAGACTAAGAGAAGACTCAAATAAAATGACAGATGAAAAATTAGACTGGGGTGTTGGGGGCAAGTGGAGGGAGAGCATTAGGACAAATAGCTAATGCATGTGGAACTTAAAACCTAGATGACAGGTTGACAGGTGCAGCAAACCACCATGACACACATATACCTATGTAACAAACCTACACATTCTGCAGTTGTATCCTGGAACTTAAAGTAACATTAAAAAAAGAAGAAGAAGAAAAATGAGACATTACAAGTAATACCACAGAAAATAAAAAGATTATTATAGACGATTACGAGCAGTGCCAATAAATTTTAAAACCTAGAAGAAATGGGTAAATTCCTAGACACATACAATCTACCAAGATTGAATCATAAAGAAATAGAAAACCTGAACAGACCAATAATAGGTAATGAGATAACAATGGTAATAAAATGTCTCCCATCAATGAAAAGCCCAGGATCTTGTGGCTACACTGCTGAATTCTACCAAAAATTTAAGGAAGAACTAATACAAATCCTACTCAAATCATTCCAAAATATCAAATAGGAGGGAATGCTTCCAAACTCATCCTGGAAGGCTAGCCTTATTCAGATACCATAACCAAAGACACCCCAAAAGAGAAAATTGTAGGCCAATATTACCAATAAACATACATGCAAAATCCTCAACAAAATGCTAGCAAACTGAATCCAACAACAAATTTAAAAGATCATTCGTATGATCAAGTAGGATTAATGTTAGGGATGCAATGATGGTTCAACATACACAAATCAATAAATGCGATATATCACATAAATAGAATAAAGTACCAAAACCATAAGGGCATTTCAATAGATGCCAAAAAAAATTCAATGAAATTTAACATCGTTTCATGAAAAAAACTCTCAACAAAATGGATATAGAAGGAGCATATCTCAAATGAATAAAGGTCATGTATGGCAAACACAGCTAGCATCATATTAAATGGGAAAAAAACCTGAAAGCCCTTTGTCTATGACCTGGAAAAAGACAAAATAACTGCTTTTACCACACAAAAAATATTATTTTCATGGGGTACATGTGTGGGCTTGTTCCATAAATATACTGCATAATGCTGGGGTTTGGGCTTCTACTGAACCCATCACCCAGATAGCTAACATAGTACTCAATAGGTAGTTTTTCAATCATTCCTCTCTTCCTCCCCCTTTTTGGAAGTCCTAGTGTCCATTATTTATATCTTTATGTCCATATGCATCCATTTTTTGCCTCCTGTTTATAAGTGACAACATGCAGTATTAGATTTTCTGTTTCTGCATTCATTCACGTAGGATAATAGCCTTCAGCTGCATCCATGATGCTGAAAAGGGCATCATTTTATTCTTTTTGGTGGCTGTGTAGTATTCCACGGTGCTTTCACCACTTTTATTCAACATAGTACTGGAAATTCCAACAAGAACAATTAGTTAAGAGAAAGAAACAATGCCCAAATTGGGAAGGAAGAAGTTAAATTGTCTTTATTTGCAGATAATATGATTTTATATTTAGAAAAAATCTAAAGACCCCACCAAAAACGAATTGGAACTAAGAAACTGATTTTATATATAAAATCAACATACAAAAATCAGTAGCATTTCTAAATGCCAACTGTGAAAAATGTAAAAAAGAAATAAAGAAAGCAATCCTTTTTACAATGACTACAAAATATAAAATACCTAGAAATAAACTAAACCAAAGAAATGAAAGATGTCTGCAATAAAAATTATAAAACATTGATAAAAAATAAAGACCACACAAAAATAGAAAAATATCCATGTTCATGAGTTGGACTAATTAATATTGTTAAAATGTCCATACTACTCCAAGTTATCTACATATACATAAACACAATCTATGTCAAAATACCAAAGACATTCTTTATGGAAACAGAAAATAAACAGTCCTAAAATTCATACGGAGCTACAAAAGGATCAGAATGGTCAAAGCAATCCTGAAGAAAAAGAACTAAGCTGGGGCATCAAATTGCCTTACTTCAAATTATACTATAAACTTATGGTAACCAAAACAGCATGGTACTGGCATATGAATAGACACCTGGACCAATGAAACAAAATAGAGAACTCATAAATAAATCTATGCATTTATAGTCAACTTATTTTCAACAAAAGAGCCAAGAACACACACTATAGTAAAGACAGCCTCTGTAATAAATGTTTTTGGGAAAACTGGGTATCCATACACAGAAGAATGAAATTAGACACATCTATCTCTCACCATATACAACACCCAAATCAAAATGGATTAAAGACATAAATCTAAGATCCAAAATTATGAAGTGACTAGAAGAAAACTTTGGGGAAAAGCTTCAGAATATTGGTCTGTGCAATGATTTCTTGAGTAAGACCTCAAAGCACAGGCAACCAAAGGAAAAATGGGAAAATGAAATCACATCAGCTAAAAAGCTTCTGCACAGCAAAGGAAACAATCATAAAATGAAGAGACAACCTAGATAACAAGAGAAAATATTTGCAAAGTATTCAACTGGCAGGGGATTAATAATAAAAATATGTAAGAAATTCCAACAACCCAATAGTAAAAAATCAAACAATCTGATTTAAAAACGGGCAAAAGAGCTGAGTAGACATTTCTCAAACTAAGACATACAAATGGACAACAGATATATACAAAGTGTTCTAAATCACTAATCATCAGGTAATTTTATATCAAAATAGCAATGAGATACCATTTCACCCCAGTTAAAATGGCTATATCAAAAACACAGAAAATAAAAACTGTTGGTAAGGAAGTGAAGAAAGGGGTATCCTTGGACATTGTTAGTGGGAATATAAATTAGCATAACCATTATGAAAAACAGTGTGGTAGTTCCTCAAAAACTAAAACTAAAAATTCCATAAGATCCAGCAATCTCACTATTGGTTATATATCCAAAAGAAAGGAAATCAGCATATCAACGAGCTATCTGCACTCACATATTTATTTGCAGCACTGATCACAATAGACAAGATATGGAATCAACTTAACTGTCCATCAATAAATAAATGGATAAAAAATGTGATATATATATAAAATAAAATATTATTCCACCATAGATTAAGATTAACCTAACACCTATTTAACTTTTTAATATGTTAGTCAATACATTGTTTTTATTGTATACCCATTTGGTTTGTTATCCTAAAACATGTAACTGAAAACATCTTACTTGATATAGCAACCTAATATTGTTGATTATTTTCAGAATTATAGGATACTGTGAAAAACTATGACTCACCAAAAAAAAATAATAATAATAAATTTAAATGATGTCACTTTATGCGGAATAGATAAAGTTTGTTAAGTATTGTAATCACATTCAAAAATAACTCTTTAAGTTTAAAATAAACCAGGTCTCTAAATCTAAAATATGCCTACACAATGCTGTGGAGAAACACTTAATATATGTATTCGCGAGTATGTATGCTACACATTTGCGTATGGTCGTAATGGATTCATGTCGCCATAAGTGTATACACATGGTATTTCTATGTTAATTGGTAGGTTTCCAAAGAATGTGAGAAATGTCTGAAAGATGGAAAACAGATGGAGCAGGAGACCTGAGGGGAGGAGCTAGAGAGCTTGAAGGATTCAGTGAGCAGAGACAGGAAGAGAGAAAAGGCCACCTACAGGTTCCACTGCTGTGAACTGTGGAAAGGGAAGGAGGAGCCCAGGAGGGGCCCCAGGGAAAGAAAGGCAGACCTACTCTGTGTTTAGAAGAAGGGAAGACATCAGTACTAAGAGGAAACTAACCCTGCAGTCTTGTGCAGAAAAAGGGCAGAGACTGCAGCCACTGCAGCAGGGAAAGGTGGCAGCCCGATGTGGCTGAGGGGCGGCCGCCGCCAACAGGGAAGCAGACGGCCAGCGAGCCAAGCGCTGGGGACACCGCTGCAGTGCTCTTTGCCTGCCTCGCCGCACTCCTACACAAGCTCCCCATCTACGGATCCTACCCTCCTCGCTCTTGCAAACACTCACACAGTCAATCGCCTGTTGATGACCCTCCTTCGGCACAGGCTCACAGTAGAGGCAGCAGAGAGGTGTCCGATTTGGGCACCCGAGGCCCGCGATCCGCAGCGGTGGGGGCCAGGCAGGGCAAAGCCATTGGTGGGCACCAGAATGGAGAGGGGGATGGGAAGGAATCCAGCAGGAGACATGGGGTGGAGGCGGGCGCCAGGCAAGGGTGGGGTGGGGGAGTGCGGTGGACAACAGGGGAAGGGGTAGGAATAGGAGTCAGACAAGGATTAGAAAGTGATACCCAGGAAGCAAGGGAGGTAGGTACCAGGGAAGTGGTTAGGATAGGCAGTGGGGGTTATGGACAGCAGCAGGGGCACAGAGGGCATGAGGGTAGTGGGTGCTGGTCAAGGCCGCTTTGCAGGGGATTGGGAGTGGACTCCAGTGGCAGCAAGGGGTTCAGGGAGGGCAGTGGGCTCTGAGCTAGGAGGACGTAACCAGCCACTTCTGCAGAGTTCCTAACCACAGACAGCTCTACTGCACCACTCCAGCCTTTCCCCACAGTCCAAAGGAACTTAAGAGGGAGAGCACTGCATGCATGCAGCCAGATTTCCAGCATTGCTTCCAGGCTCCTAGGGGAAACTTAGGCATCACTGCAGAGTACATCCAGACATGGCTATAGGGAAAAGTTTGCCTCGTGGCACACTGGATATGTCTCTCTATCCTCTCTCCTCCCCCAGCAGGCATGAAGACCCCCAACGCACAGGAAGCCGAAGGGCAACAAACCAGGGCAGCTGCAGGATGGGCCACTGGGTCTGCAAACATGACAAAGAAAAAAGTCTCCCAAAAGAAGCAGAGAGGCAGACCTTTATCCCAGCCCCGCAGGAACATCGTGGGATGCAGAATTTCTCAAGGATGGAAAGGAGATGAGCCCATCACCCAGTGGAAAGGAACCGTTCTGGATCAGGTGCCTATAAATCCCTCTCTTTATCTGGTGAAATATGATGGAATTGACTGTGTCTATGGACTGGAACTTCACAGAGATGAAAGGGTTGTGTCTCTTAAAATTCTTTCTGACAGGGTGGCATCATCTCACGTTAGTGATGCCAACCTTGCAAATACCATAATTGGCAAAGCAGTGGAACACATGTTTGAGGGAGAGCATGGTTCTAAGGATGAATGGAGGGGCATGGTCTTAGCTCAAGCACCTATCATGAAAGCCTAGTTGTATATTACCTATGAGAAAGATCCTATCTTGTACATGTACCAGCTTCTAGATGATTATAAGGAAGGTGACCTCCGTATCATGCCAGAATCCAGTGAGTTTCCTCCAACAGAGAGAAAGCCAGGAGGAGTTGTAGATGGCCTAATAGGTAAGCATATGGAATATACCAAAGAAGATGGCTCCAAAAGGATTGGCATGGTCATTCACCAAGTGGAAGCCAAGCCCTCTGTGTATTTGATCAAGTTTGATGATGATTTCCATATCTATGTCTATGATTTGGTGAAAAAGTCCTAACTGTTAGGGTAAAATTTGGCTCATGTGTGGAAATAAATGTATAATTTGTAGACATGCAAAAAAAATGTTAACTTTCAGTGTACTGAAAGCCTATGGAATCCCTGATAACCCAACATCTTTGCCAGCATTAACTGTTGTTTTGTTCTAAAAAATACAAATTTGTGTGTACGTGACATGCTGTGTGTAAGCGCTTTGTCTTGTTGAAAAGATCAGGTGTGTTTGGTAGATGGGGCATGAAAGGAAGGAACAGCTGTCAATTTCGGCTGTGAATAAAGTCCAGTTAGAATCATAATCAGTTATTTAAAAATGGCACCAGACTTAGCTGGTCTGGTCTGGAAGGGGCAGGGGAAAGAACAAGAGATTAGCTGTCTCGGGGAGAGAGGAGGAGGTGACTGCTTAGGAAAAGGTGGAAAAGGGCCAGAAAGGGAGGGGATTCTTGGGGGAGGGGATGACCTATGAGGAGGAAACCTCCAACTGGGAAGGGAGTGAAGACTAACAGAGGGAGAGTGAGATCTTGGGGCTTAGAGGAAAACAGACAGAATAAATTGAGAAGAGAGGAACATAAAGAAGTTTAGAAGATGGACCAGAGTAAGGGGGAGAAGTATCAACCTGACAGGGATCTGGGGAGAGGCTAATGGAAACACAAAGGAAGAGTTGCGTGGGTTAGGGTGTTGGAGGGATTAGAAGAGGGCCACTGAGGAAGAAAGAATTCAAAGAATAAAGACTGAGAGAGGGAGTGGGAATACAGGAAAAGAGTTGTGGGCCCATGAGAGATGGGAAGGTCAAGGAAAATGTTGGACTTCTGGCAGTGTCCACATTGCTCTTCCTGGCTCTATGCACAAAGGAAGTGGCAACTGTCAAAGATGCTGGATGCATTGGAGGTTCCTTAGAAGAGTATTCTGACAGGAATGACTCAGTCAAGTTAACCGGAGCCAAGTTTATGCCCATAAGGCTTTTCCTGTTTCAGGGAGTTCATGACACATCCACCCAGCAGAACTCCAGCCCTCAGCCTAAACACACTAACATGGTGCCCCACAAGTGCTGGGCTGTGGGCTGCCTCCTCACATTTGTCCTGCACTAGATAAGCAATCCTGGTAGAGGATGGGTCAGTGGGGCTCTCAGAACTTAAGAGATGTGCCATCTTGCATTTGGAAAGTACTTTATCCAGAAAAAAGGAAACCTTACTGAACTCAGGTGCAGCAGTCTCATCACACCAGTTCCTTCTGCTGGAATGTTTGTTTTCTATCTAGAGATAAGGTGCATCAGAGGATTGAGCCTAGTGTTTCTCTCTAGGTTATGGGGAGTACTTGTCTGTCCATGCTTCTTACAGCAGCTGCCTGAAACCATAGGTGGCTCCAACCAATGACCCACTAAAAGAGACCTGCTGTCCCAAGAAGCCACATTCTGGTTAGACCTTCCCCACAAAGCTGGTGTCTGCATACCCCTCACAGGCACCTGTTGGCCAGTCTTGCCTACCCAAGCTCACAGAAATCTGTGATAGAAGTCTGTGAAGCTCTTTGTTTCCAGGTGAGGCAGATGCCATGGGGCAGTCGGGCTGGAAGTTGTGACTTGGTATAACTCATTCAGCTGTACAGTATCACAAGGAAGTGTCAAGGTTGGTGGGGAGAGGGAGCAGCAACCCACTAAAAGTCCCTCAGAACTATGGTGTCTGATGCAAAAATAGATCTGTGTATTTCTCTTCCTCCCCTCCTTGCCTTTCCCCAGTCTTTCTCCTGTAGCCCATCTGAAAACCCTCTCACTAGTTTCTGCAACCACACCCTTCACTAAATTATACCTCTGACCCCAAAGAAAGAGTGCTGGTGACCCCTGCTGCCCAGGTTACCCTAACTCCATGCATAGTGGGAGATGCAAGGAACTGTCAGGAGTTGAAAGAAGATGGTAAATAGAGTTTATTCTCTGCACCCAACATGGCCTGAGGCTGACTGCCTCAAGAATTACACAAGGCAAGCCTACCTCACCGTAGCAGGGATTAATTTTCATGTATACATCACACAATTCAGTCCAACAAATACCAGCTGACTGCCCAGGGACCAATCTCAGTCAGCTGCCAGATTTTGTTTCATCTTTGTGTTTTCATTGTTTTCTGTTTTTAATTAAGTACTTTAGACATTTGAGAGATTTCACACAATGAAAATTTATGTTTCTGGCATCTCCTGAAAGTGAAACAGAACAATTACAAACAACAACAACAACAACAGAAACGTGAGGATTGGGGCCCTCATTCCAACAAGGATACATGCAGCTGGGCCTTAGGTAGGTCCCAGTCCAGTTTAGACTCCGAATACCCTCTCCAGTTGGCCACACCCCCAGCTGGCCTGCTTCACTCTAATAAAATGCACAGTTGTTCCCTGGAAGCGTTTGCACTTGTGACTGGGGCTACACCCTGGAAACACTGCCCCTTTGACTTGCTTTGATCCCATTTGCTTTTTAATTTACTTGTTTTATCTTTACCCCACAAATACTTACTTCAGGTGGGCTCTCTGCCAGGCATTCTTCTAGGCACAGATATTGATGATGTAATAATGAATGAAAGAAGCAAACTAAAATTCTTATCCTCATGGAGCTTTCATTTTAGTGTGGGGGATAGACAGTAGCCAAAATGAATAAGCAATTATAATGTGTATTCATAGTGACTAGTGTTAAATAGAAAAATATAAAGCAAGGAATTGGGATAGAAAATTTCCGGAGGGAGGCTGAAACTAGATAGATAAGGTGTCCAGGGAAGGCCTTACTGAGAACTTGGCTTTTGAGTCTCACCTGAAGGCAGTGGGAGAACTGACCCTGTAGCTGTCTGGGGAAGGAGCATTCCAGATGGAGGGACAGCAGGTGCTGAGGCCCCAAGACAGGTTTAGGCTGGCATGTTTGAGGAGCAAGGAGGATGCTATCATGTCTGGAGCTGAGTGAGCAAGGCAGAGAAAAGCAGGAGCTGTTTTCAGAGAGGTAATGGGGATGAGAGAGAGAGGCAGACAGCTTATAGCCCTGTAGGTTTCAAAATGCAATTTGGCTTTTACATGGAATGTGATGGAGACCCATCCATGTATTGATAGTGGAGGGGAGACAAGATTTGTCTTAGTTTTACAGGATCACTCTGACAACTTGGAGAATAGTTTTTATTAGTATATGATGAATAAAGGGAGAATAATTAGTAGGATATTCCAATTATTTTGGTAACCGATAATGGTGGGTTTCAGTATCCTGGTGGTAGTAGACATGGTGAAAATTAGTTGGATCTGGCTGTTTTCAGGTATACCCTGCATGTTTTCCTATTTGATGATGTTGTGCAGTGGAAGATAAATATGAGTCAAGGACTACACCACGTTTTCTGGTCTTCTTTTGAAGATCTTAAGAGAAACAAATTCCCAGTGAAAACCATAGATGACAGAATTGGGCTCTATACTCAATGCCTAGATTGGGTATAGAATACTAAGGAAGTGATCTCTAGAAAATGAGAAACTGACCCAGGAATTCACTGATAAATGGTTGTTTTCGGCCTCCCCACTCTGGATAACTCCCATAGCCATTATATTGGAAACCACTGATATGTTATTTTGGCAATGGGCCAACAAAGGGAGTTTGTCACAGATTTAAAACTGTTAGTGAAAAATTTAATGTACGGCTGTTCAAAAGTTCTTAGTATTCAGACAGGGCTTAAACCTGTATTCTGTTTGGGTAAAGAACAGATGTTTATACTTCAGTAGATTTGTTCAAAATTCATTACATATATCACGTCCCATTTCCCATTTCCCCAAGCCCATGTGCTATGATTGGTACTGAGAATACATGAGTTAAAATGTAAGAGAGTTTCATATTAATGATTAGTGATGGGATCATACACAATTAATCAGTCTTGGTTTGTGCACTCATCACAGTAAAAGAGATATGGTCAGAATCCTCCAACTCTTTTCCTTAGGTCACTACTGGACATAGATGGAAGTTGACACTGTGAAATTCCAAGAGTTTTTCCTTCCTCTCAGAGATTACGGTACATTTCCTAGTAAATCATTTCCTATATTTATTTTTGGTAGGTAATGATAGGTTCAAGCATATCTGTAACATTTTTGCTTTCTCTTTCAGATTGAAATTGTACCACATCTCAAGAAAACATTACAGTTATGTACAGTTAATGTTTCAGAGGACTAAGAATGAAAAATCTTTACTCTTTGTAAGTATGTAACCATTTGAGAGAACAGCACCATAATGACACATTTGGAAGTCAAAATACCCCCTTGGTATTTAATAAAAGCTGAACTGGAGGACATGGTTAGATAGGGGGCTTCAAGGACTTCCTAATATTTCACCCAAACACAAGCACAACTGGATAATGATGGACTTCTCTGATACGGCCGCAAAGCTTATCCTATGTTTGAGAATGAATTAGAGTGTCTCTTCTGTCCAAAAGAAATAAACCCAAGAGATAAATAAAATGGTTTTTCACATGTCCAACTCCTCTCACACTCACCAATTAGGAAAGCCTTTGAGAGATATGCAGCCAGGGGAATTAGGGTGCTATTTGGCAAATGCTATACACAGTACTTCATAGAAACAAAATGGAATTTTTTAATTTTATGCAGTTAATATGTTGCACAATATACCTGAGAATAATTTGCAATGTATTGTAGTTAAAGGTTAGATATTTTCAGTGTGGCTTTAATGTCCTTTTAAAAATCAATTTCGGAGGCATCTGAAATAAACTATAAGTTGCTGAGCTCGCTAGTTTAAATAAGTAATAGCACATATTAAAGAGGGGCCTCACGAAGTGGGAGCATGATTCCACTGACTCCCCTAAAATCTTCTTGCCTCTGTCTTGAAGGAAGTAAACTATACCACTGATTGACCACAGGAGTGGCTAATTAAAACCACTAGTCTAAAAGACACTAAACAGTGGGCACATGAAAACTCTTTCGCTAAAAAATCGCTAAACTTTAAAATGTTGAATGAAATATGACAGACCTCCTTTTAAATGTACAGCTGAGCTTTAAATATTGTGAGGGAAGTCCACAGGGACCAACAATTAAGAAAGAACTGCAAACAACAGTAGTAAGCACATAACCTGATGCTTTGGCAACATGGAAGGAGAGGGGTGCTGTCTCAGTAACTAAAGGATTTTAAAAAGAAGATAAGGCCTTAAGTTCGATAAATTTGGCTGTTGGAAACTAAGATCTTCTCACCTGCATTTCAACTCTCCACATAAATAGCCCCGAACTATATTTTAAAAATGTAAACCAGATTATGCCACCCTCCTGCTTAGAATGCTCCAAAGGCTTCTTATTGCAGTTAATATACAAAACAATCTTCATGCCTTATTCTGCATGCGCTAGATCATGCATTCTCAAACAGAATAATATTGCCCCCAAAAGGGGGAAATATGATTGTTGGTGTGAGAAGTGGAAAGATATGAAGTTTTACAATGGTTTGTGTCCTCCAAAGCTCAACTGTATTTGACAAAATCTTATACTTTAGAACTTAATCACTCTTGTTTTCTTCGATATCACAGGAACATTGCCATTGAGCTCATGGAAGATACATGAAATGTATGCAAGACCAGCACTACAAAATCATAGCAAATAGATGACTTTGATTGTAGGACTTTCAATCTATTGCTCATTCTTGAAGTCATATGTCAAGAAGTGGCCTTTGTGTACCTACTGGCTGCCACTGAGTGACTATGTTTGATCCTCGGTGTCTGGTGTGTGACTTGGGCTTTGAGAATTAAATAAAAATAGTTCATATTTAACTTTACAGAAGTTATTTAACCCATCATTATTTCTGTCAAGTACTAAAAAGAAAAAATGATAATATATGAATATCTAGCTGCTAGTTACAACTGATTTTGTCATATCAAGCAAAAGTGAAAAGTTAAATTCACAAAAATAACTTTGAAGAAATTAATTTAATGTTTTCCATTGTTTCACCTTTTCTAGAAAAATGTCGTGAATAATTTTTTAAATGTGATTACATCACTATTATGTATTTATATAAACTGCCAATTTGCATACATACTTTGACACATTATAATTTATGTAAGTAAATACATTCCATTAAAAGTCACTTAGCAAATACACTTATACAGTTAAGTTAGATATTGCTAGCTTTCTAATTTTTAATTTAACTACTACCTTCAAATTTTATTCATACTTAATCCTGCATACAGGTTGATTATATATAAAATACAGATATACATGCATTTATTGACTAGATTATACAGTACATCATTGGTATTCAAATTTCATGAGGAGATAATTAGGAAAAAGAAGAAAATCCTTATAAAGCCATCTAGTGGGGAGGGGATAATAGTGAAATAAGTTGATGGGTGCAGCACAGCAACATGGCACAAGTATACATATGTAACAAACCTGCACGTTATGCACATGTACCCTAGAACTTAAAGTATAATAATAAAAAATAAAAAATAAAAATAAAAAAAAATAAAAAAAGAATGAAGAAGCAGTGCTCTAGGTGATCTCACTCTTTTGCGATTCAAATATGGTCTCCTTTTCACTACATATTACAGCCATACTAACATATTTTCTATTCTCAAAGGTAACAAGCTTGTTTCCACTTCAAAGTCTTCATGCTAGAGCTATTTCTTACCCCCAGAGATTTTCATAACTTTTCATAAGTGGTTGCTTCTCATATTCAGGTCTTGACTCAAATATCACCTGTTCAGAGATTCTCTCCTTCTACCCCATAACCTTGGTGTTTCTTGCTCTGTAGTACTTACCACTATGTGAACTTGTCTTTTACATTGTTTATTTTCTGTCTTACTCCACTAGAATAAAAACTTTGAATGCAGGAATCTTGTCTATCTAATTCATTCTAGTAATGCAGTGCCTATGAAAGGGTCTGGAACATAGGAGACACTCTATAAACATTGTGGAGCAAGTGAATTATTGCATGACAATTTTATATTTTCAAATAACCTATTATAAATCCCTTTGCATTTGTTGGTCCTTTTTTCTGTATTGCCAGTTTTCTTTCCTATTGTTTTATTTTTTCACAAAACTTAGACATATGTTTTGCTATATATTCTACTAATTTTCTATTTTTTCACTTCATCAGTCTCTGCATATTTTAGTTACTTCCTTTAAGTTTCCACGGCTATCTATAATGATAATTTCTGGCTAATTTTTAAGGGAAATAGTCATTACTATAAATTTATCTTTGAATAGAGTTCTGGCTGGAACTGGCACATTTTAATATGTTGTGTCCTCATTGCTATCATTTCTCAAGTTCTCTGTTGTTAATTTTTTCTTATTTTCTTTTTGATTCAATAACTTCTTGGAAGATTGCTAAAAATTTATAAATACTGGGGGAAGGCCAGACAAAGCACATATATATTCTTAAATAAAAGATAGTCTTC
Source organism: Theropithecus gelada (assembly GCF_003255815.1). Taxonomy (NCBI): domain Eukaryota; kingdom Metazoa; phylum Chordata; class Mammalia; order Primates; family Cercopithecidae; genus Theropithecus; species Theropithecus gelada. The sequence continues at coordinate 2,293,192 of NC_037689.1, forward strand.
TTTATCTGGAAAGGTTCTTTTATATCAGGACAGGTAACATTAAGAAGGAAGAATGTGGCAACATTGAGAGAAGACAAAGATACCTACCTCATCAACAAAATAGGCACCATCAACCCTCAAAATAGATGGAATGAGAAATGTCACAATTGGATTGCATTCACTTGTTATCGCAGCATTGTTTGAAACAGCAAAAATAGCTGGGGGAAAATCTTGAATGTCTATCAATACCAGAACTGTTGAATACATTGTGTTTATGTATCACTTGAAATAGTCTACAATTATAAAGAAGATGTTTTAGAAATATGTATAGATGTGTCGTTGCACACAAATGTAAAGAGTATGATCCCACTTATGTTAAAAAGTGAGAAGGACTTCCAAATTCCAATGTTTACGTTTATATTTATATATTGTTGTAGTATCATACAAAATGGTTTGGAAGAACATATACCAGGGATTTAACACTGGTGAAGTGTGACTGAAGATGGAACGTGAGAACACTGGGATGTCCTGAGAGGTGGCAAGGAGAAAAAGGAAATGAGATAGAGAAAGGTCTATTTCATTCATCATAGATCTTTTCATTGTTAAAAAGATCGCAGTAAACCATATTAATTTTTGGTAATTTTGAAAGATAGTCTTAACTAATATTAATGCATGAAATTTAAAAATAAGTGATTAGAATGCTATTTTTTATTCTCACAAGATTGAATATCAGGATCACCTCTTTAAGACAGAGAAATCTAAAGTATATGGAAAGTAATACATGTGAGGTGGAGAGACTGGAGTCCGGAAGCCTACCTCTTCCTTTGAGGGAAATATAAGAGGCTCATCACTTTGTTGATAGCGTTTATTTAGGGAGTTATTTACTAATCCTGGTATATTTTTTCTTGTAGTGCAAATGAGAATGATGCCTTTTTACCTCATGCTTGTTTTTTAGATAGCTCCTTATTCCTTATTTGCAACTGAATACTGGATTTTTTAAGTCTGGAAGTAATGTCCCATTTCCTGATATGGGAGCTGGTTGGATGAATGAGTGCCTGAGAATGTATTGTTTCATATAACTTAAAAGTATAACAGTATTGTCTAGGGATACTATACAATTTAAGTCTGGGAATGCTAAGCCATTTAAGATGCCTTCAACTGTAAGTAACAGAAAACCCAGATTCAAATTGCTTTAACTATAAAGAAACTTGTTACCTCATAACTTGGAGTCAGAAGTAGGACTCCAGGGATGGTATGATCAACAGCAAAACGATAAGATCAAAGCGCACAGAGTATTCCTATTCTCTCTTCTTCCATCTTCATTACATAAGTTTTGCCCTCAGGATGATTACAGATATTCCAAAGGTCATATAAAGATATAGCATCATCCTAAAAAAGAAAAGGGAACATTATTTCCTGTTTCTTTTCTTAAGAGTAAAGAAATTTTTTTCAGAAGTCTTCCAGCAGATATACTATGATGCTTAATTGACTAGGATTAGATCACATGCCCAATGCCAAATCAATCACTTACAGGAAGAATGGCATCACCATAACTAGCTTAGACTAACCTTCTAAAGTGAGATGAATATTCAAAAGTCAGTCAGTGGCCATAACCACCTACATGTACAGAATGTGTCACTAGGACAGTCTCCCTCTTTTTGCATAGGCTGGCTCCATTCTGTTCTTTGGGGTACCTTCATTCTCAATCTATTGATGAGAATAGAGTGAATAGAGCAGCTTAATCCTCATATCCTTTCGGGTTCACTCTCTTCCAATGGAAACTGCCACATGCCTAGGAGTTTGTGTCTCATTGGCTTTGACTAGGTTGGATGCTTATTCCTAAACTAATCATTGCAACAGTAATTCCATACCCTGAAAAGTCAGACTTGTTGTTCCCAAGAGGAAAATTGTGGCACTATTACCAGAAGAACGGTGATAAGATGCTAGGCTGCAGTATCAATTGATGTCTATTACAATTAAATATATTTTTGCAGCTCAGCATCTATATAAACTTTTCCTGCTATATATACATGTCCAAATATTTCTCTAATTTTTACTTTGATCAGCTACTGATAGAGTATGAATTGCTGTCTATTTGGAAAATATCTTTGCAAGAATAACTGCTACTTTAACTTTTTAGACAACAGATTAGTTAATGATTGTTTTTGAACTTTAAATAAATTGAATAGAATAATGTGTGCCCCTTTGTTCTCTGGCTTCTTTTTTCAACATATTTGAGAGATTCATTCATGTTTTTCCATGTAGTTGTAGCTTGAATATTCTCACTACTGCATGATATTCCAATGTATGAATATACCCCAACATATCTAGTATATGGTTGATGGAAATGTAGGTGTTTTTTAGTTTGGAGTCATTACAAATAGTTAAACACATTTTTTTCTTTTTCAAACCACTATTGAGGTATGATTTACAGTCACAAAGCTGTGCCTATTTAATGTATACATCCTAAGGATGAACACATATATTTCATAATAAAAAATAGGGTTTGAGATTTTAGTAATAGGAGACTAAACAGTTCAAAACAACTTTCCCTAAAATCTGAACAAATTGAGTAAATCTGAACAAATATAGTAAAAAAGAAAATCCGCTCTCAATGGCATCTAAAAGCTGAGAAATACGAAATAATTATCTAGCTGAGATAGAAGGAGAACAGATCCAAGAGGCAAACAGGGCATTTGGTGAATGTTTTTCTACTGGGAAAGTTTACCCATTCTAGAGAGAACCACTGAAAGACTTAGATGCTCAACAGAACTTGTGACTGCTTGTTAAATCTATGAATACAGAATCTGGAGTCCAGAACCTTGGTAACTCCCTAACCCCTTACTTTTCATTGAAATTCCAGGGTTGAAATCCTAGGAGTAAGAGTTAACCATAACTTTAAAAAAGCCCTCGCTGAAACTACAACATATATGCAAATTGCTTCCCATAAAAATTGTATAAACTTTCACTTGCATCAGCACTAGATATGAACCCCTTTTTTCATCATCAATGACATTAAGTAACATTTTAATGTTCTTTCATACTTTGTTGAATCAAGATTATTATTTCTATTTTTCCTTGTAGACGTTATTTTACTAACTGTAGTTGGTCTGTTAACATCCGACTCATCCCCTCATTCAAATACCATAAGTATCTGAATAAGAAAGATACCATTAAGCAATGTTTTGTTTACAGAGTTTTTGGTTGGTTCATTTGCTTTCTGGTCAATTTTATTTGGCTGCTTTTTACCTTTTAATAAATCAAATATTGATATTGGTACAACATTAGTATACAACCTTTCTCAAAATATTTAAAGAATCATTTTAACATTCCTTAAAGAATACCCAGTGTTTCTCCACTGATTTATAAAACTATAACTTTTATCTAATTATTTCTTAGGAAGTTTTTTTTTGCAAAGCTTTCTATTCCGATACATAGATCTGATTACTCATTATTGTAGAAACATTATGTCAAATGTCCAGTACTGGGAGAAAAGCCAAATTATAAATCACTTTAAAATTGAGTTTTATGGACCAAGCACAAGATATGTAACAGGTGCTCAACAAATATTTGTTGAATGAAAAAATCGATTAGAAAGCATCTAATTTCCTGGAAAAATTAATAGACATGAAATTACAGATAAAAAACAATCTCAGTTTTGCAAAAGTTTAGGAAAAAGGGGGGAAAAACCTATGAGCATTAATATTTTGCTGTGAGGCCCTCAAAAATGGGAGATACGACTGCAGTTGATGATTTTCCTCTTAATATTAATTTCCCAAAATTTAGATAGTGCTCACATTGTACATGCACTTATCTTGCAATAAAGAAAAGGAAAAAAATCCCTTAAAAACAAAAACAAAAAAGTCAGGAAAGATCAGACAGGAAAAATTAGGTAGAGACTGAGTCAAAACGGCAGACTTACCATAGTGAATTTCTCTGTTTCAACTCCAAATCCTTTCAAAAAGAGGAAAGACATATTTAGGTGTAAAGAATAAATCCATAAGGGCAAGGGACTGGGCGCGGGGCGGGGTGGGGGAGCGGTGTGGGCGCGGGGCGGCGGCAAGGCGAATTCCAAGAAGATGGAAAGCAGATAGGGCAGGGGGACTAAGAAGGTGGGGGTGGGAATCAAGGGGCCCTGAAACGGGTGATGAAGGCGCCACAGGGTTCCGAGGACTACTGTGGCACCAACTACTCTGAATTTGGGAAGAGGCGGAGTCAGAGCCTATAGCTTCTCCAGGGCTCCAGGCTGTGTGGTGGGCGTGGGAGCCTGGTGGAGAGGAGGGCGCGGTGTTTGGCAGGAAGAGGAGGCCTCTCTCTGGGCAGGAAGCTGCGCTACGGAAAGAGGGAGGAGACTGCGGCGGCGACAGCAGGGACTGGTGGAATCCCGATGTGGCTGAGGGGCCGCCACCGCCAGCAGGGAGGCGGAGGGCTAGCAAGCCAAGCGGTGGCAACGCCGCTGCAGTCCTCTTTGCCTGCCTTGCCGCCCTCCTAGACACGCTCATCTACGGATCCTACCCTCCCAGCTCTTGCAAGCATTCACTCGGCCGGTCGCCTGCTGACCCTCCTTCGCCACAGGCTCATAGCGGAGGCAGCAGCGAGGTGTCCGATTTGGGCACGTGAGGCCCGCGATCCGCGGCGGTGGACGCCAGGCAGGGCAAGGCCATTAGTGGGCGCCAGAATGGAGAGGGGGATGGGAAGGAATCCAGCAGGAGACCTGGGGTGGAGGTGGGCGCCAGGCAAAAGTCGGGTGGGGGAGTGCGGTGAGCTACATGAAAAGGGGGTAAGAGCGGGAGCCAGACAAGGATTTGAAGGTGAGCTCCAGGAAGCAAGGGCGGTGGGTATCAGGGAAGTGGTTAAGGTAGGCAAGGTTTGTTGTGGACAGCAGCTGGGATACTCAGGGAAGGAGGTCAGTGGGTGCCGGTCAAGGCCGCTTTGCAGGGGATTGGGAGTGGACTCCAGTGGCAGCAAGGGGTTCGGGGAGGGCAGTGGGCTCTGAGCTAGGAGGACGTGGCCCAGCCACTTCTGCAGAGTTCCTAACCACAGACAGCTCTACTGCACCACTCCAGCCTTTCCCCACAGCCCAAAGGAACTTAAGAGGGAGAGCCCTGCAGGCATGCAGCCAGATTTCCAGCATTGCTTCCAGGCTCCTAGGGGAACCTTAGGCACTAGCTCAGAGTATATCCAGACATGGCTATAGGGAAAAGTTTGCCTCGTGGCACACTGGATATGTCTCTCTATCCTCTCTCCTCCCCCAGCAGGCATGAAGACCCCCAACGCACAGGAAGCCGAAGGGCAACAAACCAGGGCAGCTGCAGGACGGGCCACTGGGTCTGCAAACATGACAAAGAAAAAAGTCTCCCAAAAGAAGCAGAGAGGCAGACCTTCATCCCAGCCCCGCAGGAACATCGTGGGATGCAGAATTTCTCATGGATGGAAAGAAGGAGATGAGCCCATCACCCAGTGGAAAGGAACCGTTCTGGATCAGGTGCCTATAAATCCCTCTCTTTATCTGGTGAAATATGATGGAATTGACTGTGTTTATGGACTGGAACTTCACAGAGATGAAAGAGTTTTGTCTCTTAAAATTCTTTCTGACAGGGTGGCATCATCTCACGTTAGTGATGCCAACCTTGCAAATACCATAATTGGCAAAGCAGTGGAACACATGTTTGAGGGAGAGCATGGTTCTAAGGATGAATGGAGGGGTATGGTCTTAGCTCAAGCACCTATCATGAAAGCCTGGTTTTATATTACCTATGAGAAAGATCCTGTCTTGTACATGTACCAGCTTCTAGATGATTATAAGGAAGGTGACCTCCGCATCATGCCAGAATCCAATGAGTCTCCTCCAACAGAGAGGGAGCCAGGAGGAGTTGTAGATGGCCTGATAGGTAAGCATGTGGAATATACCAAAGAAGATGGCTCCAAAAGGATCGGCATGGTCATTCACCAAGTGGAAGCCAAACCCTCTGTGTATTTCATCAAGTTTGATGATGATTTCCATATCTATGTCTATGATTTGGTGAAAAAGTCCTAACTGTTAGGGTAAAATTTGGCACATGTGTGGAAACAAATGTATAATTTGTAGACATGCAAAAAATGTTGCCTTTCAGTGTATTGAAAGCTTATGGAATCCCTGATAACCCAACATCTTTGCCAGCATTAACTGTTGTTTTGCTCTAAAAAATACAAACTCGTGTGTACATGACATGCTGTGTGTAAGCGCTTTGTCTTGTTGGAAAGATCGGGTGTGTTCGGTGAATGGGGCATGAAAGGAAGGAACAGATGTCAGAGATCTTGTGGCTTAGAGGAAAATACACAGAATAAATTGAGTAGAGAGGAACACAAAGAAGCTTAGAAGAGATCCAGAGTAAAGAGGAGAAGGATCAACCTGACAGGGGTCTGAGGAGAGCCTAAAGGATACACAAAGGAAGAAGCTATGTGGGTTAGGGTGTTGGAGCAGTTAGAAGAAGAGGGCCACTGAGGAAGGAGGAATTCAAAGAAGAAAGACTGACAGAGGGAGTGGGAATACAGGAAAAGAGTTGTGGGGTGTGGGGCCCATGAGAAATGGGAAGGCCAAGGAAAATGTTGGACTTCTGGTAGTGTCTACATTGCTCTTCCTGGCTCTTCGCACAAAGGAAGTGGCATCTGTCAAAGATGCCAGATACATTGGAGGTTCCCTAGAATGGCATTCTGACAGGGATGACTCAGTCAAGTTAATCCGGAGCAAAGTTTCTAACCATAGAGCTTTTCCTCTTTCAGGGAGTTCAGGACGCTGCTACCTAGCAGAACCCCAGCCCTCAGCCTAAACACACTAATGTGGTGCACCACATGTGCTGGACTGTGGGCTGCCTCCTCACATTTGTCCTGCACTAGATAAACAATCTTGGTAGAGTATGGGTTCGTGGGGCTCTCAGAACTTAAGAGATGTGCCATCTTGCATTTGAAAATACTTTATCCAGGAAAAAATGGAACCTTACTGAACTCAGGTGCAGCAGTCTCATCACACCGGTTCCTTCTGCTGGAATGTTTGTTTTCTATCTAGAGACCAGGGGCATCAGAAGATTGAGCCTAGTGTTTCTCTCTAGGTTATGGGGAGTGCCTCACTGTCCACACTTCTTTCAGCAGCTGCCTGAAACCATAGGTGGTTCCGACCAATAATCCACTAAAAGAGGCCTGCTGTCACAATAGTCCACATTCTGGTTAGACCTTCCCCACAAAGCTGGTGTCTGCATACCCCTCACAGGCACCTGTTGGCCAGTCTTGCCTACTCAAGCTCACAGAAATCTGTGATAGAAGTCTGTGAAGCTCTTTGTTTCCAGGTGAGGCAGATGCCATGGGGCAGTCGGGCTGGAAGTTGTGACTTGGTATAACTCATTCAGCTGTACAGTATCACAAGGAAGTGTCAAGGTTGGTGGGGAGAGGGAGCAGCAACCCACTAAAAGTCCCTCAGAACTATGGTGTCTGATGCAAAAATAGATCTGTGTATTTCTCTTCCTCCCCTCCTTGCCTTTCCCCAGTCTTTCTCCTGTAGCCCATCTGAAAACCCTCTCACTAGTTTCTGCAACCACACCCTTCACTAAATTATACCTCTGACCCCAAAGAAAGAGTGCTGGTGACCCCTGCTGCCCAGGTTACCCTAACTCCATGCATAGTGGGAGATGCAAGGAACTGTCAGGAGTTGAAAGAAGATGGTAAATAGAGTTTATTCTCTGCACCCAACATGGCCTGAGGCTGACTGCCTCAAGAATTACACAAGGCAAGCCTACCTCACCGTAGCAGGGATTAATTTTCATGTATACATCACACAATTCAGTCCAACAAATACCAGCTGACTGCCCAGGGACCAATCTCAGTCAGCTGCCAGATTTTGTTTCATCTTTGTGTTTTCATTGTTTTCTGTTTTTAATTAAGTACTTTAGACATTTGAGAGATTTCACACAATGAAAATTTATGTTTCTGGCATCTCCTGAAAGTGAAACAGAACAATTACAAACAACAACAACAACAGAAACGTGAGGATTGGGGCCCTCATTCCAACAAGGATACATGCAGCTGGGCCTTAGGTAGGTCCCAGTCCAGTTTAGACTCCGAATACCCTCTCCAGTTGGCCACACCCCCAGCTGGCCTGCTTCACTCTAATAAAATGCACAGTTGTTCCCTGGAAGCGTTTGCACTTGTGACTGGGGCTACACCCTGGAAACACTGCCCCTTTGACTTGCTTTGATCCCATTTGCTTTTTAATTTACTTGTTTTATCTTTACCCCACAAATACTTACTTCAGGTGGGCTCTCTGCCAGGCATTCTTCTAGGCACAGATATTGATGATGTAATAATGAATGAAAGAAGCAAACTAAAATTCTTATCCTCATGGAGCTTTCATTTTAGTGTGGGGGATAGACAGTAGCCAAAATGAATAAGCAATTATAATGTGTATTCATAGTGACTAGTGTTAAATAGAAAAATATAAAGCAAGGAATTGGGATAGAAAATTTCCGGAGGGAGGCTGAAACTAGATAGATAAGGTGTCCAGGGAAGGCCTTACTGAGAACTTGGCTTTTGAGTCTCACCTGAAGGCAGTGGGAGAACTGACCCTGTAGCTGTCTGGGGAAGGAGCATTCCAGATGGAGGGACAGCAGGTGCTGAGGCCCCAAGACAGGTTTAGGCTGGCATGTTTGAGGAGCAAGGAGGATGCTATCATGTCTGGAGCTGAGTGAGCAAGGCAGAGAAAAGCAGGAGCTGTTTTCAGAGAGGTAATGGGGATGAGAGAGAGAGGCAGACAGCTTATAGCCCTGTAGGTTTCAAAATGCAATTTGGCTTTTACATGGAATGTGATGGAGACCCATCCATGTATTGATAGTGGAGGGGAGACAAGATTTGTCTTAGTTTTACAGGATCACTCTGACAACTTGGAGAATAGTTTTTATTAGTATATGATGAATAAAGGGAGAATAATTAGTAGGATATTCCAATTATTTTGGTAACCGATAATGGTGGGTTTCAGTATCCTGGTGGTAGTAGACATGGTGAAAATTAGTTGGATCTGGCGGTTTTCAGATATACCCTGCATGTTTTCCTATTTGATAATACTGTGTGGAAGATAAATATCAATCAAGGACAGCACGACATTTTCCAGTCTTCTTTTGAAGATTTTCTTAAGAGAAACAAATTCCCAGTGAAAACCGTAGATGACAGAATTGGGCTCTATACTCAATGCCTAGATTGGGTATACAATACTAATGAAGTGATCTCTAAGAATGAGAAACCGACCCTGAGTCTCATTGATAAATTATTGTTATTAGCTTTGCCCCTCTGGATAACTCCCCTAGCTATTATGTAGGACTTTGTTGCCTGATACTGAGAATTCAGTCAGCCAAAAACATTGGAAGTTTATTGTTTTGAGACACAAGCAGCCATTATGCCACACAGAATCGAAAGTAAATGCTAAGCCTTGCTAATGGTATGGTGCAGCTCTGTCTCTACTTTCTCAGGCACAGCTGCCATAAGGAGAAAAATCATTAGAAACGGGGCAAGTGATCTCTGTCCTTAATGGAGATCAAGTTCCATATGCATCCATCTTAGTAGGTTAGAGAATTTTCATGAAGGAAAGAATCAAGCTTTTATGGCTCTGTTAGATATGGATGCCCAAGTAAACTCTTCTACTGGACTCCTGGAAGGAGAAAGCATCCCAAATTAGATAACAGGGTTTGGCCAGGTTTACAGCAGGAGAAAGAAAGAAGCCAGTATGACCTTGTGAACAAAACTTTTTAGGCTAACTCAGCATACTGATGCTGCTACCTTCACATCTGAATATCACTGGGAACTGATGCTTGTATTTCCCTGTTTCATAAGTGCCAGATGAAATTCAGCTATACATAGATAAGTACTAGTGGGACACATAAATTTATCTGTCACCAGCTTTCCTGTCTCTCCCACATTCTGCGCTTTCTGATCCAACACAAAGCATAGAATTCTAGGAAGAAAAAAGAAAATCTGTGCCCTGAATAAATATTAGTACCTATAGGAGGCAGTAGTAAGAGATGCAGGATCTTTACAGAACAGCCTTGTATGCCCAGTGCAAAATCTAACAGGAGTTGAAGACTGATAGTGGAATATTTTCAAATAAATTCAGTTGTTTCTCCAATGGCCCCAGCTGTTGCAGACATCTCGACTCTATACGAATCTAAGACACAGACTAATAGAACATGGTGCACTGTTTTAAACATTGACAACACTTTCTTTCCCATACTAGCATCTGAGAATTAAGATCTGTTCACATTCATGTGACAAGGCCTCTAATACATGTTTGTTGTACTCCGCCAGTGTTACCTAAACTCCAGTGCCACTTGCCAAAATTGAATAGGTTAGAATTTGGGGCAAGTTCTTCTTCATTCAGATTTCCAAAAGTTTCACTATACATGATGTCCTGATGGTTGGCAGTAAGAAGTCTCAGTCTCAATAGCCCTACCTAGCTGTGGTATTATCACACATCCTCTAGGAAGAATGACTGAAAGTCTCCAAAAAAAAAATCAGGATTAATATTGAAAATCGCCGCCAAAATTCAAGAGTAATGTTGTTTGCCAGTAATGTCTCTTGCTTGCCAGTAATGTTTCCTGGAAGTATGTAGGAAAATTCACAATAAAACCTCAGGCAAAGAAAAATTGTCTCTTCAGCACCCCCACCACCAAAAAGGAGTTTCAGCAACTAACTAGATTCTTTGGATATTGGAAATGCTTTGTGATTGCTTGGACATTCTGCTTGGTCCTTTGTATTAGCTAACCCACAAATCAGCATCTTTTGAGTAAAGCCTGAAATGAAGTTCTGCCATGGAAACAGTCCAGTAAGTTGTGTCATGTTCTCTACCTTTGGAGCCCTACAATTGTAATGATAACTTTGAGCTATGTAAGTATCTGTAACTGATGATTTTACAATTGCTATTTCTGGAAATGGGAAGCAATCTTCACCTGGGGTGTCTTGGGGTTTTGGACTCCTCTACTTCCTGACAAGACTGCCAGATACACCACTTTTGAAAAGCAGCTATTATCTGTGACATGTTTTTTCTTTGTGTCCCCACCTGAATCTCACCTTGAATTGTGATCCCCGTAATCCTCATGTGTCAAGGGTGGGACCAGGTGGAGGTAACTGAATCCTGGGGGTGGTTTCTCCCATGCTGTTATTGTGATAATGAGTGAGTCTCATGACATCTGATGGTTTTATAAGCATCTGGCATTTTCCCTGCTTGTGCTTCTTCCTGCCATTGTGTGAAGAAGGTACCTTTCTTCCCCTTCCCCTTCCACCATTATTGTTTCCTGAGGCCTTCCCAGTCATGCAGAACTGAGTCAATTAAACCTCTTTTCTTTATAAATTACCCAGACTTGGGTATTTCTTCATAGCAGTGTGAGAATTGACTAATACATTTTGCTACTGGGCTCATTTCAGAACTGAACACCTGAACCATGGAGGTCAGCCTTGCACCTCTCCAGCCTGACATTCCTGTTTGGGGTTGATCAATTTCAACTTAATACCTCCAATGGTGAGAAGAGCTCAGCAAGCCTTGCTTGTGAAAGGTAAATTGCATCTTAAAACTTACTTGGCCTCACCCCAGCAGCATATAGGCTTTACCTGAAAAAGTGGCTATTACCCATTTTCAGCTGGCTAAATGAGGCCCTTGACTCACAGAGGTTCAACTAAATGTGTGGGCCTGGTTCACTGACAGTTCAGATAAGCTGAAACCTGCTGATGTCCCCTGGATTGCTGCATATGTTCAATCTTACCGCTAGCTATGCAAAATTGAAAAGATAATGGATCCTCTCCTCAGTGGCCAGAATGCAAAGCCATTTTCATAGATCTGGGTTATCCTCCACTAGATGAAGTTTGTTATACTTTTACTGACTCATAGGATATTGACAATGACCTACTTGTTTGGGTTGCCACTTAGAAAACTACAAAATTGCAGACTAAAGACACCTCTCTTTGGGCCTGCAACTAAAGAAACAAATTGTTGCTGCTGCTGCCCCTGCTTAATGTATCTGATTTACTCATGTAGATGATGACCACATAAGAGACCATGATCTGATGACACTGAAATCAAGCTCCAGAATGAGCATGAACCACTTAAGTTGCTTCAATTTCTAACTGAATCCATAATTCTACTGGATTTGGCAACACATCCACCTTCATAAACAGGATCAAAGTACAGGATTGTTTCTGTTGTGGAGGCTACCATTGCATGCCAGACTTCTGGCCTTCCAAATCTTATCTGCCAGTGAGAGTGGCCACATTGCATAAAGTTTTGCTCCTGACACCACTTTACTTGGCACCTTGATTACAATGAATTTTTTTATCTCCTCTATGGGTTATTGGCAGTGCCTTACCACTGTTGACCATTTTTCAGATTAATAATGCTGCTGTTCCAATCCAATTATCCAGCACTGACACAACATTATGGTCCCTGAAGAAACCATGTGTCATGTTTTTATTTTCCTGGACCATTTGCAGTTGGAAATGGTGCATCTTGCATCACGAAAGCCATTCAACAATGGCTTAACAGTGAAGGTATTCATGGACTGTCCATGCTCCCTACCATACAGAAGCACAAGATATTTTAAAAATAGCTTTATTAAGATGTAACTCACATAGAATATGATTCACTAATTTAAAGTATACAATTAACCGTCGTCACAGTAAATTTAGAACATTTTCATTACTTCATAAAGGAATCCCTAAACTTTAGCTATCATTTCCCCAATGCTCCCATCCTTCCTGCCCTAAGCAACCACTAATTTACTTTTTGTTCCTATATATCTGCCTATTGTGAACATTTTGTGTAAATGGAATTGTATAATATTTGGTCCTTTGTGACTGGCTTCTTTCAATTAGCATGTTTTCAAAATTTATCCATGCTTGTAGCATGCTCATCATTCATTTTTATGGCTGAGCATATGGATATACACAATTTTGTTCATTCATTTATCCCTCCATAGATATTTGGGCTGTATTCACCTTTGGACAGTTATGACTAATGCTGCTATAAATATTTGTATAAATGTTTTTATTTAGTTTTTTTTTTTTTTCATTTCTTTTAGATTTATACCAAGGGAGAAATTGCTGGACCATATGGTAATTCTATGTCTGTTTGAGGAATTCCAGAGTGCTTATCAAAGTGACTGTGAAAATTTATGTTCCACATGCAGTATATGAAGAGTTCAATTTCTCTAAATGTTCAACAATTGTTATTAGACTTTTACGTTCTTACCATTTTAGTGTGTCTGATGTGTTACCTTATTGTGTTTTACTTTGAATTTCCCTGATGACTAATGACGCTAAGCAAAATGTTCTGAACTTATTGGCTATTTGTATATCTTCCTTGAAGAAATATCTGTTCGGTTGATTTACTGATTTTTGGTGAATTATAAGAATTCTTTATGTATATTTTATAGAAGTCCCACATCAGATACATGAGAGGCAAATACTTTCTCCCTATCTATGGGTTTGCCTTTCAGTTTCTTGAGAGTGTGCTTTCAAGCATAAGTGGTTCTAATTTTGATGAGGCTGAATTAATCTTTTTTTTATATTTGTGGCTCATGCTTTAGTGTTTTTTTTTTTTTAACTTTCATTTTAGGTTCAGAGGTATATGTGTAAGTTTGTAATACAGGTAAACTATATGTCATAGGGGTTTGGTGTGCAAATTATTTCATCACCGAGGTAATAAGCATAGTACTAAATAGGTACTTTGTTAATCCTCTCCCTCTGCTCACCCTCCACTCTCAAGTATGCCACAGTGTCTATGGTTCCCTTCTTTGTGTCCATCTCTACTCAGTGTTTAGCTCCCACTTATAAGGGAGAACATGCAGTATTTGGTTTTCTGTTCCTACGTTAGCTTGCTTAGGATAATGGCCCCCAGCTCAATCCACATTGCTACAAAGGACATGACCTCATTCCTTTTTATGGCTAGGTAGTATTGCATGGTTTATATGTCCCCAATATTCGAATTTTCTAGGTGACCCAAAGTGTGATGTTTAATTTCTTTAATAATTTTTTTATTTTCATAGGTTTTGGGGGAATAGGTGGTAGTTCATTACATGAGTAAGTTCTTTAGTGGTGATTTGTGAGATTTTGGTGCACCCATCACCCAAGCAGTAAACACTTAACCCAATTTGTAGTATTTTATCATTTATGCCCCACTCCAACCCTTTCCCCCAAGTCCCCAGACTCCATTGTATCATTCTTATGCCTTTGCATCCCCATAGCTTAGCTCCCACTTATGAATGAGAACATACAATGTTTGGTTTTCCATTCCTGAGTTACTTCACTTAGAATGATGGTTTCCAATTCCATCCAGGTTGCTGCAAATTCCATTAATTCATTTCTTTTTATGGCAGAGTAATATTCTGTTGTATATATACACCACAGTTTATTTATACATTCATTGATGGGCATTTGGGCTGGTTTCATATTTTTTGCAATTGCGAATTGTGCTGCTATAAACATGCGTGTGCAAATAACTTCTTTGTAAAATGACTTTTTTTTCTTCTGGGTAGATACCCAGTAGTGGGATTGCTGGATAGAATGTTAGTCCTACTTCAATTTTTAAAGGAATCTCCACACTATTTTCCATAGTGATTGTACTCGTTTACATTCCCACTAGCAGTGTAGAAGTGTTCCCTTTTTACTGCATCCATGCCAACATCTATTATTTTTTAATTTTTTTATAATGACCATTCTCATGGGAGTAAAGTGGTATTGCATTGTGGCTTTGATTTGCATTTCCCTGATCATTAGTGATGTTGAGCATTTTTGTACGTTTGTTGGCCATTTGTATATCTTCTCTTGAGAATTGTCTATTCATGTCCTTAGCCCACTTTTTGATGGGATTGTTTGTTTTTTCTTGATAATTTTTTTGAGTTGCTTGTATATTCTGGATATTAGTCCTTTTTGAATAGATAGATTGTGAAGATTTCCTCCCACTCTGTCCGTTGCCTGTTTATTCTGATGACTGTTCCTTTTGCTGTGCAGAACTCTTTAGCTTAATTAAGTTCCACTTACTTATCTTTGTTTTAGTTTCGTTTGCTTTTGGGTTCTTTGTCATGAAGTCTTTGCCTAAGCCAATGCCTAAAAGAGTTTTTCTGATGTTGTCTTTTAGAATTTCCACAGCTTCAGGTCTTGGATTTAAGTCCTTGATCCATCTTGAGGTGATTTTTGTATAAGGTGAGAGAGGAGGATCTAGTTTCATTCTCCTACATGTGGCTTGCCAATTATGCCAGCACCGTTTGTTGAATAGGGTGTCCTTTGCCCACTTTATGTTTCTGTTTGCTTCGATTAAAATCAGTTGACTGTAGGCATTTGGGTTTATTTCTGGGTTCTCTATTATTTACATTGGTCTATGTGCCTGTTTTTATACGAGTGTCCTGCTGTTTTGGTGACTACGGACTTCCAGTATAGTTTGAAGTTGGGGAATGTGATGCATCCAGATTTATTCTTTTGGCTTAGTCTTCCTTTGGCTATGCAGGCTCTTTTTTGGTTCCATGTGAATTTTAGGATTTTTTTTTTCTAGTTCTGTGAAGAATGATGGTGACTTTTTTATGAGAATTGAAATTATATTTGTAGATTTATTTTGGCAGTATTGTCTTTTTCACAATGTTGATTCTACCCATCCATGAGCATGGGATGTGTTTCCTTTGTTTGTGTCATCTATGGTTTCTTTCAGCAGTATTTTGTGGTTTTCCTTGTAGAGATCTTTCACCTCCTTGGTTATATATATTTGTAAGTATTTTATTTATTTTGTGGCTATTGTGAAAAGGGTTGAGTTCTTGATTTGATTCTCAGCTTGGTTGCTGTTGGTGTATAGCAGAGCTACTGATTTGTGTACATTAATTTTGTATCCTGAAACTTTGCTGAATTCATTTATCAGTTCCTGGAACATTTTGGAGAAGTCTTTATGGTTTCTAGGTATCCGATCATATCACCAGTAAACAGTTACAGTTTGACTTCCTCTTTACCGATTTGGAGGCCCTTTCTTTCTTTCTCTTGTCTGATTGCTCTGGCTAGGACCTCCAGTACTATGCTGAACAGAAGTGGTGAGAGTGGGCATACTTTTCTTCTTCCAGTTCTCAGAGGAAATGCTTTCAACTTTTCCGTGTTCAGTATTATGTTGACTGTAGGTTTGCCATAGATAGCTTTTATTACATTGAGGTATGTCCTTTGTATGCCACTTTTGCTGAGAGTTTTAATCATGAAGGGATGCTGGCTTTTGTCAAATGCTTTTTCTTCATCTATTGAGATAATCATGTGATTTTTGTTTTTAATTCTCTTTATGGGGTGTATCACATTTATTGACTTGCATATGTTTAACCATCCCTGTATCCCTTGTATGAAACTTACTTTATCATGACGGATTATGTTTTTAATATGCTGTTGGATTCCATTAGCTAGTGTTTTGTTAACGATTTTTGCATCTATGTTTATCAGGGATATTTGTAACCTGCACGGACCTTGGGGACCGAACAAATGGGGCAAACGCTGGAATGAAAGACAAAGACCAAAGTATATTTGGAACAAGGTGTCAGGGGGCACCCCGCCTCTAGTGGAAAAGGACCCTGAGCTTTTTCAGCCCTCCGAATTTATTAGGTAAAAGACATAATGAGAAAGAGGGGGGGTGATTGTTGGGTAATTGTCACTCAGCCATTTGGTTCACAGCAGGCTTGTAAGACTGCATCCTTTGAACAATAGGTGCTAGATTTCCCAGTAGATAACTTCAAGGATCACCAGGGAGTGATGGCCCTGAGCAAACTTTTTGGTGGCAGGAGCAGTGTGAGTCTGCCCACATCCTGCATTCATGATAAACAGTTTGCTGTTTGATCATATAGCCTCCAGTGGAATCCTGAGTTGGCTCCCTACATGTTCCCCTTTGTGTTTACAAATTAATCCAAAGAATGTAAATCCAGGCTTGGCAGCACCTGTTTTCCAATTGGTGGTCCATCCAATTTCACAGACTATGAACAGAAGACAGAGACAAAGCAACATTATTCTAAGAACTACATATAAGATGTTAATGTGGTGCCTTAGATAGGTCCAAGGGTTGAGGCTCTCCAGGCCTTGCTGGAATTCAGTCCAGTCTTCTAAAGAAGACTGAAATTCTTGAGTTTGCCTATTTAAATCAAGAATTTTGTCTTGTAATTCACCAATATCAAAGGTGATGATGGATGTGAAAGCTCCCTACAAATGGGCTTTCACGAGGTCCCATGGATACTCACTTAGGTTACATTCTAAGTTTGTTACACAAATATGAGTGTGGTTAAAATGACAATGCAATTGCTGCTGCAACTGCAAGCTTTGTACTTGTTCTCCTAACCATAGAACCATGGATTTCAACATTGCCACTTCAGTTTGTAACTCAATGTAGCCATGCTTGCTTGGCTGTGCACATCCAGTTCTCCATGTACTGAGCTGTTTGAATAGAACTATGCAAAGCTACAGAGGACATCACGACAGAAGTTATTAGTGTGACCTAGGAAACAATAGCAAAAATTATCATACGTAAGGATCTACAGACATGATGAGTTAGAAGTTTCACAAAATGCAAGGCAGTTGTGGCAACTCAAGGCTCGGACAGATTAACAAGAATCCATAGCCCAGGGATGCAACCTAAAATCAAAGTCGAGCTATTATGTGTTTGCAATGTGCTATGATTAATGCAGTGATACAAATGGCAAGATTTACAGGTCAATTGGATACTGTTTACCTGGAGCTGGTCCTTCTTAGCTGCCAAAAAGACATAAGGATTAAAAACACAAACTGTAAATTGCATAGTGATATTCTTTACAAATGTAACATTAAGACAGTATTGTTTACTATTGCTATTATTGGATAGTATCCCAATCCAGATACTGTCATTCATAAATGGGAGTGCTGCCTTCCATATCGTCTCTTGAATTGGTCCTTTCCTCCCTACATAATGCCACTGAGGAAGAAGCAGGCTAAAGCCTGCTCCATGACAAGCAATCTGGGCAGCAGACGGGGATTGGATCCCAGTGTTGTATAAAGAAGAAGTATTAAAAGCTCGCCACCAATGCCAGTGAAGTTTGTGCCATGATTTCTGATTTTCATCTTTTCCATCTAATTGACCTTTAGGTCCCCAATCCACAATGTCTCCAGTTAACATAGATTGTTTTCTAGCCAGTGGGCCAAGACACTGGTTTCATGGAGGGGGGTAGGAAATATTGAAGGGAATCCATTCCATATAGTCAGCACAATTAGGGTGACTGAGCCAGGAAAGGTTGGCTAGCACATCAGTTACATTAATAGAACCAAGACTTAATAAGTACATTATTTTTCCATAGTGACTCAACCATGTTTGAGCTTGAATTGTAAGACAGCTATGGTTGAGCGATGTCTTTGTGGTGATACACAAAGGAAATCCTTCCAGTGGAGCGTTCAAATTAATGACAGTATTCTGAGAGTCTAATTGTTCTACGTCAGGGGGAGTTATGGGTCCTGGAGCCCACTCTCCCTGATCGTGATAAATCCCAGGAAGAGTATCACTCCAAAGTATAGGTCGTACTGCTGGGGGATTTGGAACATATGCCCAATATGTTTTTGCCTTTGCACAGGGAAAACATACTGCAGAGGACATTATGGCTAACATGGTCATGAACATGGAATCAGGGGTTTTTGTCTCGCCTTGACGCTCCAGTAGTTTCTCGGCTTCCTGCATGGTGTTCTTGAGTTGTCCCCAGGTTATGGGGGTTGATGTCCTCGTGACTCTGGTCATCCTTCTCTCCGTCTTTACACTCAAGCTCAACTGGCTCATGGCTCATACCAGAGGGACCGGGCCCATGGTTGGCCACCCTGGGTTCCTCCAGTATCCCATTCCATGGCTGCATGCACCTTGAGGGCACCCACACGGTTTGTCCATCTCCTGTGAAAATACAAGTATACCCTTGTCCCCATGTCAGTAAATCCACCAGACCTTTCTATTGTCCTTCTTCTGCGGATTTCCATAGCACTTTCAGATAAATTTTTGTCTTTGTCTCTAACACTTGTCATTGTCTTTCCACTGGAGTCTTACCATCTGTACCAGGAACCAAAAATTTTAAAGTAAATAAGGCTAAATGTAGTTTTGATTGAGGTGGTAGTTGTCCTCTTATACCCCCTTTTTTCTTTTCAACATGCATTGTAATGTTTGATGTGCCCACTCTATAATGCCTTGTCCTCTAGGATTATAAGGAATTCCTTTTTTATGGGTTATTGTCCAAAGCTGTAAGGAATTTTGAAAAGCATGACTAGTACCATTGTCAGTTTTTAATTGTTTAGATATCCCCATATGAGCAAACGATGACAGACAATGTTGCCATACATGACCAGCTGTCTCACCTGTTTGGCATGTAGCATGCAGCATATGAGAATAAGTGTCTATGATCACATTAACATAAACAAATTAAGCAGTTCTGGGTCTAGTGGACTTTTAATTGTAGCGGTTTCTATGTGACTGGTTACATTTACAACATAAGCTGAATCACAGACAATGTTGATAGAATCTGAAGCTGTGAGCTGTAAAACCTGAATGACTTCAATTAGCTCTGAGCATTGAGCTGAAACCCCAGAGGTCATTATTGCTTCTGGACTTTTTTGGAATAACAAATACCAGTGAATTCCAGGGGCTAACTGACTTTTCTATATGAATCCAAAGGTTCTTTTACCAACAGATGAAGCTGATGTAGCTTCTCCTGTGTTAGGGGCCATTGATCCACCCACACAGGTTTGTCACTAAGCCATTCTAATGGTAAGGCAGTGGGCAGAGGAGAAATATAAATGACCCCCATCAGAAATCCTGATGTCCTAACCCTTTTCTATGTGTTTTTCTAGTTACTGATATTGGGTTAGGGTTTCCTTGTAGGAATTTCCCTAAACCTTTCCCATTCTGATATCCCATGTTCTTCAACATTTTAAATCCTGGGTTATCAAAGTTTTCATTTGTAAGTCTCATATCCTATGCTGTAAGTAATTCTTGATCCCCTAAATTGATAGCTATATTTGCAACACAAAACTGAAAAGTACATGATTGTCCATTCAGGCCAAGACAAGATAAAATCTTAGCACTCTGTTGAACACTCTTAGCTGCTCCTACTCCCACCAGGGACATAGAAGTTATTTGCAAGGGCCAGGATGGGGGCCAATTATCTTTATATGTTACTGACACATCAGCTCCCATATCCATAAGCCCATAAAATTCCTTTCCTTTAATTTGTACTACACAGGTTGGGTCTATTAGAGGCTACAAGATGGGATAGATAAATTTCTTTGTAGTTGTGCACCCAAACCATTTATTTTCTCGTTTCTTCTTTTGCAGAGAAGGGTGTAATTTGCAGGGAATAAGCAATAATTGAGCAATATATTCTCTTGGTTCAAAAACCCAAAGATCTTGTGACATTAAAACTACTTGAATTTCTCCTTCATAATCAGAGTCAACAACTCCTGGGACTACAGTAATGCCCTGTAAGTTAAGATGGCTTTTGCCTAAAATTAGTCGCATGTTTCCTGTTGGTAAATGTCCCCAAATACCAGTGGGAACTTTGATGGGTTTATCTCCCCCAACTAACGTGATTCCTTCTCTGGTGGGTAGATCTAATACTGCACTTCCTGGTGTTCCTGCGGTGAGGCAATCAATGTGCTTCCAGGAACCCATCCCTGAAGCAGCCTTGTGGTCTGAACTGGGAATGCCCTCATTGTTTGATGGGCGTGGGTCAAGGCCCCCATCTAGCTTCCCAACTGGGAGTGCCATTCTTATGAAATTTTGAGCAGCACTGATTAGCCCAGTGATTTCCTTTGTTACAGCAAGGACAAAGTTCTGGCATTTTTTTCCACTGGGGTTGGGGGGTAACTGCATTATAAGGTGCTTTCTGTCCTGAGATCCTGCAGCATTCCTTTTTAAAATGTCCAGTTTTCCCACAACTATTACATTTTCACATTTTAGGGTTTGACCCTTGGTTCCTTTTAGATTTGTCAACTGCTAAATTAGCCATTGCTTATGCTAACATTGCAGATCGATGAAGCTCAGTTCCTACATCCTGACAACCTCTGAGAAAATTTCCCAAGTTTTTTGTACAACTCACGGGTGTCAGTGCACATTTACAATCTGCACTGGCATTCTCAAAAGCTAGAGTTGATTAAAAACAGTATTTCTTCTTTTAGATGATAATATGAATGCATTTTTATTATTTTTTTACTAATTCTGTATATTAATTAATATGTAAAAATAAAGGAGAATAAAAAAACACGGTCTAATTTTATTTTATTATCACCTCTGTGGAAAAAAAAAAAAAAAGCTAGAGTTAAGGTTAGCATTTATGCATCCATCGTATGAGGAATCTGACGCTTCACTGCCTCTTGTAATCACGCAAGAAATTGTGCATAGGGTTCCTGCGACCCTTGCATGATATGTAAAATGGATTGTACTGGGACTCCTTCTTCAGGAATTGTGGCCCAGGTGTGTTTAGCAGCCTGTGCACACTGCTGATAAGCAGCGTCTGGGAGTGCCATTTGACGTTCCTGGTCTGAATAAGGGCCATTACCCAGTAGCATATCCTCTGTAATGTCTCTGTGTCCAGCAGCACGGTTCTGTCTAGCCTGATCTGCACGCATTTCTTGTTAATTTAAATTTCCTGTCAGATATGCACTAGCAGACAAGCAAGTTCGTGTCAAGTGTTTTACATCAAAGGGTAAAAGACGCATAGCACCAAATGCAGATTCTAGCAATCCTAAAGTGAATGGGCTCTGTACGCCATTATTTACCACACTTGCTTTTAATTCCTTCAACAACTTAAACTCTAGTGGAGTGTGTTCATGAATAAGCTGCTGTGGATTATTTTGATCAGGCCTTACAGAAATAGGAAAAGTGCAAGGTCCTAAGAGCTCTTCAGCTATCGCAGCAGAGGGTAAAATTCTTTGTATTTTTTATTTCTATGTCTTCTACTGAAGAAGGTGGTACAGATGTTTCTGCAATTGGAGGTGTTATAGGCCAATTTTTATCCTCCCTCTCCTGTTTTTTATTTTCAATTGGTGCTGTGGGTGGGACAACAGATTATTTCAGGTTTTTAGACTCGGCCTGCTGTCCTGCAGAATAAAGAGATAATGATAGAAGTACAGTACAAATTAAACTCCAAGTGGAAAAAACAGAAGAATCAACTTTAAGACCTTTTTGATGAGCCTGTTTTAATCCATCTCCTGCTCTGTCCCAATTTTCCACATCAAAAGTGCCTGCCTGTGGAAAACATTTTGTGGCTTCTGCAGGTGGTTATTTAGTGTCTGTGAATTAACCTGACCTCCAGACTGTCTCAATAGAACTTTAAGCAACCGCACATGTTTTTCTTCAACAGACAAATTCTGCCCCATGTTACCCTTATTCAGAAAACTTCCTCTTCCCAGTACCCAGTACCTCTTTAGGGCACTGATCAGTACCTCTTTAGGGCACTAACCTTATATCCACTGCAGGCAGACTCGTCCCAGGGTCCCCGTTCACCTTGTGAATTTCAGTTCCTCTGCTCCAGCAGACCTTCTTTGTTCACGTCCTTGAAGTCCCTGTATTTGAACGCCACTTATAACCTGCATGGACCTTGGGGGACTGAACAAACAGGGCAAACACGAGAATAAAAGGCAAAGACAAAAGAATATGTTTGGAAGAAGGGGTCAAGGGGCACCTTGAATCTCGTGGACAAGGGTCCTACGCTTTTTCAGTCCTCAAAATTTTTTAGGTAAAAGATATAATGAGGGGGGGTGGTGATTGTTGGATAATTGTCAATTGCCGTTTGGTTCACAGCAGGCTTCTGAGACTGCATCCCTCGAAAAATAGGCACTAAATTTTCCAGTGGAGAACTTCAAGGAGCCCGGTGCCAGGGAGTGAAGGCCCTCAGCAAACCTTTTGGCATCAGGCACAGTGTGAGTTTGCCCACATCCTGCATTCATGATAAACAGTTTGCTGTTTGATCACATAGCCTCCAGTGGGATGCCGAGTTGGTCACATCCCACAGGCCTTCAGCTCCCTACAGATACTGGTCTGTAGTTTCATTTTTTGGTTATGTCTTCTCCTTGGTGATACTCTCTTCATAGAATGATTTAGGGAGTATTCTCTTTTTGTCTATCTTGTGGAATAATGTTAATAGGCTTGGTACCCACTTTTTTTTTTTAATGCCTGATAGAATTAAACAGTGAATCTGTCTCGTCCTAAACTTTTTTATTGTTGGTAATTTTATTATTATTATTTCAATGTTGCTACTTGTTATTGGTCTGTTGAGGGTTTCTAATTCTTTCTGTTTTATGCTAGGAAGGTTGAGGGTTGTATCTTTCCAGGAATTTATACATCTCCTCTAGGTTTTCTAGTTTATGTGCGTGTTTGTAGTAGCCTTGAATAATCTTTTGTATTTCTGTGGTGTCGATTGTAAAATCTCCCATTTCATTTCTAATTGAGCTTATTTGGATATTCTCTCTCTTTTCTCGGTTAATTTTGCTAAAGGTTCATCAATTTTATTTGTCTTTTAAAATAACCAGCCTTTTGTTTTATTTGTGTTTTATATTTTTATATTAGATTATATTTTATTTTGGTATAACCTTTGCTATTTCTTTTCTTCTGCTGGGTTGGGGTTTGGTTTGCTTTTGTTTCTCTAGTTTCTTGAAGTGTGACCTTAGATTATCTATTTGTGCCCTTTCAGACTTATTGAAGTAGGCATTTAAGGTTATCAGCTATCCTCTTACCACTGACTTTGCTGTATCCCAGAGGTTTAGAAAGGTCGTGTCACTATTATTCTTCACTTCATAGAATATTTTAATTTCCATTTAGACTTAATTGATTACTCAGTGACCATTCAGGAACAGGTTATTTAATTTGTATGTATTTTATGGTTTTGAAGGTTCCTTTTGGAGTTGATTTCCA
This sequence comes from Theropithecus gelada, assembly GCF_003255815.1. Lineage (NCBI taxonomy): Eukaryota > Metazoa > Chordata > Mammalia > Primates > Cercopithecidae > Theropithecus > Theropithecus gelada. Next base: position 2,317,094 of record NC_037689.1, read on the forward strand.
CTTTTATTCCACTGTGATCTGAGGGAGTAGTTTATGTAATTTCAGTTTTCTTAAATTTGTTGAGACTTGTTTTGTGGCCTATCATATGGTCTATCTTGGAGAAAGTTTTATGCACTGATGAATAAAATGTATATTCTGTGATTGTTTGTTAGAATGGCTGTACTTATCTGCTAAATCTATTTTTTCTAGGGTATAGTTTAAGTCCATTGTTTCTTTTTTGACTTTCTGTGTTGATGAACTGTCTATTGCTGTCAGTGAAGTATTGAAGTTCCCCCACTATTATCACGTTGCTGTTTTTCTCATTTATTACATCTAGAAGTAATTGTTTTCTGAATTTAGGAACTCTAGGGTTAGATGCATATATATTTAGAATTGTAACATTTTCGTGTTAGATAAAATCTTTTATTATTATATAATGTCCCTCTTTGTCTTTCAAACTGCTGTTGCTTTATAAAGATTGTTTTGTCTGACATAAGAATAGCCACTCCTACTCAATTTTGATGTCCATTTGCATGAAATATCTTTTTCCACGCTTTACCCTTAAGTTTATGTGAGTCCTTATGTGTTAGGTGAGTCTCTTAGAGGCAGCAGATACTTGGTTGGTAAATTCTTACCTACTCCGCAATTCTGTATCTTTTATGTGGGGCATTTAGGTCACTTATATTCAATGTTACTATTGAGATGTGAGATACTATTCCATTCATCATGTTATTTGTTGCCTAAGTATCCTGTTATTTTTATTAATTGTTTTTATTTTATAGGTACTGTGAGATTTATGCTTTACAGAGGTTCTATTTGATGTGTTTCCAGGATTTGTATCAAGATTTTGAGCTCCTTTAGCAGTTATTCTAGTGCTCGTTTGATAGCATCAAATTCTCTCAGCATTTGTTTGCCTGGCAAAGACTGTATCTTTCCTTCCATTATGAAGCTTAGTTTTGCTGGAAACAAAATTTTTGACTAACAATTGTTTTGTTTAAGATGGCCGAATAGGAACAGTTCCAGTCTCCAGCTCCCAGCACGAGCGACACAGAAGATGGGTGATTTCTGCATTTTCAACTGAGGAACACAGCTCATCGCCAGCAACAGATCAAAGCTGGATGGAGAATGATTTTGGTGAGGTGAGAGAAGAAGGCTTCAGTCCATCAAACTTCTCAGAGCTAAAGGAGAAATTACGTACCCAGCGCAAAGAAACTAAAAATCTTGAAAAAAGAATGGAAGAATGGAAAACTAGAATAATCAATGCAGAGAAGGCCATAAATGAACTGACAGAGATAAAAAACCATGACACGAGAAATACGTGACAAATGCACAAGCTTCAGTAACTGACTCGATCAAATGGAAGAAAGAGTATCAGTGATTGAGGATCAAATGAATGAAATGAAGCAAGAAGAGAAGTCTAAAGAAAACAGAAGAAAAAGAAATGAATAAAGCCTTCAAGAAGTATAGGATTATGTGAAAAGACAAAATTTACATCTGATTGGGGTGCCTGAAAGTGAGGGGGAAAATGGAACCAAGTTGAAAAACACTCTTAAGGATATCATCCAGGAGAACTTCCCCAACATAGTAAGGCAGGCCAACATTCAAATTAAGGAAATACAGAGAATGCCACAAAGATACTCCTCCAGAATAGCAACTCCAAGACACATAATTGCCAGATTCACCAAAGTTGAAATGAAGGAAAAACTGTTAAGGGCAGCCAGAGAGAAAGGTTGGCTTACCCACAAAGGGAAGCTCATCAGAATAACAGCAGATCTCTCTGCAGAAACTCTCCAAGCCAGAAGAGAGTGGGGGCCAATATTCAACATTCTTAAAGAAAAGAATTTTCAACCCAGAATTTCATATTCAGACAAACTAAGTTTCATAAGTGAAGGAGAAATAAAATCCTTTACAGATAAGCAAATGC
>NC_037689.1:2343826-2359805 GCF_003255815.1 Theropithecus gelada
GAAAAGGGATTCCCTTCCCCCTTGCGCTTCCCAGGTGAGGCGATGCCTCGCCCTGCTTCAGCTCTCGCTGGTCGGGCTGCAGCAGCTGACCAGCACCAATCGTCCGGCACTCCCCAGTGAGATGAACCCAGTACCTCAGTTGAAAATGCAGAAATCACTGGTCTTCTGTGTGGCTCGCGCTGGGAGTTGGAGACTGGAGCTGTTCCTATTCGGCCGTCTTGCTCCGCCCCCTCCTATTCTCTCTATTTTTGGTAGAAAGTTCTGTAGATGTCTATTAGGTCCACTTGTTCCAGAGCTGAGTTCAAGTCCTGAACATCTTTCTTAATTTTCTGTCTCATTGATCTGTCTAATATTGACAGTGAGGTCTTAACGTCTCTCACTGTTATTGTGTGGGAGTCTAAGTCTCTTTGTAGATCCCTATGAACTTGCTTTATGAATCTGGGTGCTCCTGTGTTGGGTGCATATATATTTAAGATCGTTAGCTCTCCTTGCTGCATTGATCCCTTTACCATTATGTAATGGCCTTCTTTGTCTCTTTTGATCTTTGTTGGTTTAAAGTCTGTTTTATCAGAGACCAGGATTGCAACTCCAGCTATTTTTTTGCTTTCCATTTGCTTCCTCCATCCCTTTATTTTGAGCTTATGTGTGTCTTTGCATGTGAGATGGGCCTCCTGAATGCAGCACACTGATGAGTCTTGGTCTTTATCCAGTTTGCCAGTCTGTGTCTTTTAGTTGTGTCATTTAGCCCATTTACATTTAAGGTTAATATTGTTATGTGTGTATTTGATCCTGTCATTATGATGCTAGCTGGTTGTTTTGCCCATTAGTTGATGCAGTTTCTTCATAGTGTCGATGTTTTTTATAATTTGGTATGCTTTTGCTGTGGATGGTACCAGCTGTTCCTTTCCATGTTTCATGCTTCCTTCAGGAGCTCTTGTAAGGCAGAGCTGGTGGTGAAAAAATATCTCAGCATTTGCTTGTCTGTAAAGGATTTTATTTCTCTTTTGCTTATGAAGCTTATTTTGCCTGGATATGAAATTCTGGGTTGAACATTCTTTTCTTTAAGAAAAGAATGGCCCCCACTATCTTAGAAATCTGCTGTTAGTCTAATGGGCTTCCCTTTGTGGGTAACCCGACCTTTATCTCTGGCTGCCCTTAACATTTTTTACTTCATTTCAACTTTGGTGAATCTGATGATTATATGTCTTGGGGTTGCTCTTCTCGAGGAGTATCTTTGTGGTGTTCTCTGTATTTTCTGAATTTGAATGTTGGCCTGTCTCGTTAGGTTGGAGATCTCCTGGATAATATCCTGCAGAGTGTTTTCCAACTTGGTTCCATTCTCCTCATCACTTTGAGGTACACCAATCAAACGTAGATTTGGTCTTTTCACATAGTCCCATATTTCTTGGATGCTTTGTTTATTCCTTTTTATTCTTTTTTCTCTAACCTTGTCTTGTTGCCCTATTTCATTAAGTTGATTTTCAATCACTGATATCGTTTCTTCTGCTTGATCAATTCAGCTATTGATACTTGCGTATGCTTCATGAAGTTCTCGTGCTGTGTTTTTCAGCTCCATCAGGTCATTTATGTTTTTCTCTAAACTGGTTATTCTAGTTAGCAATTTGTCTAAACTTTTTTCAAGGATTTTGTCTTCCTTCCATTGGTTTAGAACATGCTCCTTCAGCTCGGAGGAGTTTGTTATTACCCACATTCTGAATCTTACTTCTGTCAATTTGTCAAACTCATTCTCCATCCAGTTTTGTTCCTTTGCTGGTGAGGAGTTGTGATCCTTTGGAGGAAGAGAGACGTTCTGGTTTTTGGAATTTTAAACCTTTTTGCGCTGGTTTCTCCCAATCTTTGTGGATGCATTTACCTTTAGTCTTTGATGTTGGTGACCTTTGGATGGGGTCTTTGAGTGGACGTGCTGTTCCTTTCTGTTTGTTAGTTTTCCTTCTAACTGTCTGGACCCTCTGCTGCAGGTCTGCAGGAGTTTGCTGGAGGTCCATTGCTGACTCTGTTTGCCAGCAGAGGCTGCAGAACAGCAAAGATTGCTTCCTGTTCTTTCTCCTTGGAGCTTTATCCCAGAGGGTCACCTGCCAGATGCCAGCCAGATGTCTTCTATATGAGGTATCTTTCAGCCTCTACTGGGAGGTGTCTCCCAGTCAGGATACATTGGGGTCAGGGACCAACTTGAGGAGGCAGTCTGACCCTTAGCAGAGCTTGAACACTGTGCTGTGAGGTCCCCTACTCTCTTCAGAGCCATCAACTAGGGATGTGTAAGTCCCCTGAAGCTGTGCTCACAGCCGCCCCTTCCCCCAGGTGCTCTGTCCCAGGGAAATAGGGATTTTATTTATAAGTCCCTGGCTGGGGCAGCTGCCTTTTTTTTCAGAGATGCCCTGCCCAGAGAGGAGAAATCTGGCAGTCTGGCCACAGCATCCTTGCTGAGCTGCAGTGGGCTCCACCCAGTTTGAACTTCCCGGTGGCTTTGTTTATACTTTGAGCATAAAACCGCCTACTCAATCTCAGCAATGGCGGACACCCCTCCCCCTCCAAGCTCGAGCATCCCAGGTCAATCAGCCTGCTGCTGTGCTGGCACTGAGAATTTCTAACCAGTGGATCTGAATTTGCTGGGCTCCATGGGATTGGGACCTGCTGAGCCTGACCACTTGACTCCCTGGCTTCAGCACCCCTTTCCAGGGGAGTGAATGGTTCTGTCTCGCTGGCATTCCAGGTGCCACTGGGATATGGGGGAGGTGGCGGGAATCTTTTGATATCTGCCCAAATGGCCGCAACCAGTCTTGTGCTTGAAACCCAGGGCCCTGTTGGGTAGGCCCCATGGGGAATCTCCTGGTCTGCGGGTTGTGAAGACCAGGGGACCAGCGCGATACCTGGGCCGGAGTGAACGGTTCCTCAGGCTCAGTCCCTCATGGCTTCCCTTGGGTAGGGGAGAAAATTTCCTGACCCCTTGCTCTTCACAGGTGAGGTGACGCCCCACCCTGCTCGGCTTGCCCTCCATGGGCTACACCCACTGTCCAGCCAGTCCCAATGACATGAACCGGGTACCTCAGTTGGAAATGCAGAAATCACGCACCTTCTGCATCGATCTCACTGGGAGCTGCAGACTGGAGCTCTTCCTATTGGCCATCTTGCCAGCAATCTTCAGTTTTGTTCACTTTAAAAAATTATTTTCTCTTTGTCTTTATTGGATTGAGTTAATTCAAAAACTTTGTTGTTGAGTTTGAAGTTCTTTCATCTGCTTGTTTGATTCTATTACTGAGACTTTCCAGTACATTTTGCATTTCCCTAAGTGTGTCTTTTGTTTCCTGCAGTTGCCATTTTTTTTATGCTATATATTTCACTGAAGATTTCTCCACTTATATCTTGTGTCTTTTTTTTTATTTCCTTAAGTTGGACTCACCTTTCTCTGGTGCTTCTTTGATTAGCTTAATAATCTACTTTCTGAATTCCTTTTCAGGCAATTCAGCAATTTCTTCTTGGTTAGGATCTATTGCTAGTAAGCTAATGTGATTTTTGGAGGGAGTTAGAGAAGTTTGTTTTGTCATATGACCTGAATTGTTCTTCTGGTTTCTCATCATTTAGGTAGGCTATATTAGAGGGAAGATCTGGGGCTCAAGGCTGCTGTTCAGGTTCTTTGTCCCATGGGTTGCTTCCTTGATGTGGTAATCTCCCCTTTTCCTAGGGATGTGGCTTCCTGAGTGATGAACTGTAGTGATTGTTATTTCTCTTCTGGATCTAGCCACCAAGCATGGCTATCAGGCTCTGGGCTGGTACTGGGGTGTGTCTGCACAGAGTCCTTTGATGTGAACTGCCTTCAGGTCTATCAGCCTTCAGGTCTACTAGCACCTACTCCTGTGGAGGTGGCCAGGGAGTTAAATGAGCTCTGTGAGGGTCCTTAGTTGTAATTGTTTAATGCACTAGTTTTGTGCTGCTTGGCCTCCTGTCAGAAGGTGGTGCTTTCAAGAATACATCAGCTGTGGTAGTATACAGAGGATCAGGCAGTGGCTGGGACCCTAGAGCTCCCAAGAGAATGTGACCCTTGTTTTCAGCTATGAGGGTGGGTAGGGAAAATCCATCAGGTGGGGGCAAGGTTAGGCATGTCTAAGTTCAGACCCTCCTTGGGTGGTGCTTGCTGTGGCTGCTGTTGGGGATGGGGGTGTGGTTCCCAGGTCAATGGAGTTGTTTCCAGAAAGATTATGGCTGCCTCTGCTGTGTCATGAAGATTTCCAGAGAAGTTGGGGAAATCTGGCTGCCACAGGCCTCAGCCAGCTCCCATGCAACCCAAAAGGCCAGTCTTGCTCCCATCATGCTCCTCCCCTCTACCAACAGAACCGAGTTTGTTTTCAGGCAATGGGCAAGCAGAGCTGAGGACTTGCCCCAGGCTATAAGCCTCCCAGCTGCAACAGTAAGCAGGACTTTTGCAGCTCCCCACCTGTCGAGTCTGCACACCAGATTCACACCTTCCCCCCAAGTTCTGGCCAGGAAATCTCACATTCGGTGGGAATTATTACAAAGTTCAGGTGGGTGTTTTCTTTCTGTGATACTTTCCTAGTTCCTCCGGCAACCCTCCCCAAGGATCCCTGTGAGTCAAATCAGAAATGGCTTTCCTGGGCACCCAGAGAGCCAGCAGGTCTTTCCTCACTGCTTCCTCTATGACCCTGTATTTCACTCTGATCTCTAAATTAACTCAACTTTAGGTTAAGTCAAATCCTCTCATGATCTAGAGCTTCAGGTTCCCCAATGAGGGTGTGTGTTCCAGGGCAGATGATTCCCCTTTCCCACTTTCACAATATGGGCACTCACAGTATTTGGTCTGTTTCCCAGGTTCTGCAGGAGCAATCTGCTTCCCTCAAAGGGACTACGAATTGTCTTGGATATTTTTGTATATTCCTGCAGTAGTTCTTGGAGCAGAAGTTCATGATCCAAGTCTCCACATGCTGCTCTCTCTGTCCAATTCGGAGCTACATTTAGTCCTGCCTCCTATTCACCATTTTTCCTCTGCTTCAGAATTCCCAGATTTCTTTATCCAGTCTACCATTGATGGTCATTTAGAATAATTATGTCTTTGATACTGTGAATAGTACTTCAATGAACATATGCATGCAGGTGTCTTCATGGGTGGAACAATTTGTATTCCCTTGGGTATATAACCAATAATGGGATTGCTGGGTCAAATAGTAATTCTGATCCAAGATCTTTGAGAAATTACCACACTGCTTTCCAAAATGGCTGAACTAATTTGCATTCACCCCAGCAGTGTATAAGCATTCCCTTCTCCACCACCTTGACAGCGTCTGTTATTTTTTGACTCTTTATATAATAGTCATTTGGGCTTGTGTGAGATGGTATCTTCTTGTGGTTTTGATTTTCATTTCTCTAATTATTGGTGAGCTTTAGCATTTTTTCATATGTGTGTTGGCTGCATGTATGTCATCTTTGGAAAAGTGTCCATGTCCTTTGCCCACTTTTTAATGGGTTAGGTCTTTATTTTTGGTAATTAATTTGTTTAAGTTCCTTATAGATGCTGGAATTAGAACTTTGTCACATTCATAGTTTGCAAATATTTTCTCTCATTCAGCTATGTTGTATCTTTATTCTCATGAGTTTCAAATTTCTTGATTTCCGTCTTTATTTTATTGTTTAAGCAAAAATTATTGAGGAGCAGGTTGTTTACCTTCCATGTAATTCTGTGATTTTATGTAATCATCTTAGTATTGATTTTGATGTATATTATGTTGTGATCCAAAAGTGTGGTTGATATAATTTTGGTATTTTTTTTAATTTGATGGGAAGTTTTATGGACAGTTATGTTCAAATTTTAGATTGTATGCCATGTGCAAATAAGAATGTATATTCTGTTATTTGGGGGTTGGAGAGCACTGCAGGTGTCTGTTAGGTCTATTTGGTCAAGTGTCAAGTTCAAGTCTTGAGTATTGTTGTTAGTTTTCTGCCTGGTTGATCTGTCTAATGTTGTCAGTGGGATGTCAAAGTCTCCCAGTATTATTATGTAGTTATCTAATTATGTCTCTTCATAGTTCTCTAAGAACATATTTTATGAATCTGGGTTCTTCTTTGTTGGGTTCATATTTATTTAATATACTTATGTCTTCTTGCTGAATTTAATGCCTTACAAATTTATAATTCTCTTCTTTGCTTTTCTTATCATTGTTGGTTGAAAGTCTATTTTGTATGAAATTAGAATAGTAAGCCCTGATTTTTTTTTCTCTTTTCAATTTGCTTGGTAGATTTTTCTCAATCCCTGTACCCCCAGCCAATGGGGGTCATTGCTTGTGAGACGTGTCTTCTGAAGGCAGCATACAGTTGGGTCTTCCTTCCTTATCCAACTTGCCAGTCTGTGCCTTTAACTTGGGGGCATTAGCCTGTTTACATTGAGTTTAATATTGATATGTTTGGATTTGATCCTGTCATCACGTTGTTAGCTTGTTATTATGCAGACTTGATTGTATAAGTGCTTTATAGTGTCAATGGCCTATGTACTCATTTGTGCTTTCCATGGCTGGTAATGGTCTTTCCACATTTAGCACACCGTTCAGGACTTCAAAGGCAGGTCTGGTGGTAACAAATTCCCTTAGCATTTGCTTTTCAGGAAATGGTCTTATTTCTCATTCACTTGTGAAGCTTAGTTTGGCTGGATAATAAATTATTGGTTGGAAATTCTTTTCTTTAAGAATGCTGAATATAAGCCCCCATTTTCTTCTGGCTTATGGGGTTTCTGCTGAAAGGTCTGCTGTTATCCTGATGGAGTTTTCTTTATATATGACTTATCTTTCTCTTTAGCTGCCTTTAACACTTTTTCTGTCATTGCAACCTTGGAGAATTTGACAATTATGTGTCTTGAGGGTTGTTGTCTTGTACATTATCTCACATTTCTCTGAATTTCCTAAATTTGAATGTTGGTCTTGCCAGTGAGGTTGGGGAAATTTACAAGGATGACATCTTCAAATATGTTTTCCAACTTATGTACTTTCACTTTCTCTCATTCAGGAACACCAGTGGGTCACAGAAATGGTCTCTTTACATAATCCCATATTTCTGATAAACAGTGTTCATTCTTCCTTATTCTTTTTTTCTCTGTTTTTGACCGACTGAGTTACTTCAGAGAACCAGTCTTTGAGCTCTGAGATTCTTTCCTAAGCTTGTTCTATTCTACTTTTAGTACTCACAATTATAAGATTCTTGAAGTGCCTTTTTCAGCTCTATAAGATCAGTTTGATCCTTGCTTAAAATGGCCATTTTGTTTTCCAGCTTCTGTATCATTTTATTGTATTCCCGAGATTCCTTGCATTGGGTTTTGGCTTTGTCTCAGATCTCAATGATCTTTTTTCCCATCCATATTCTGAATTCTATGTCTGTCATTTCAGCAATTTTAGCCTGATTAAGAACCATTACTGAGGAACTAGTATAGTCATTTGGAGGAAAGAAAAAAAAACACTCTGGTTCTTAGAGTTGCCAGAGTTCTTGTGCAACTTTCTCATCTTTGTGTCCTGATGTTCCTTCAATCTTTGAAGTTGCTGTCCTTTGGATGGGTTTGCTTGCATTTATTATCTCTGATTGCCTTAGGTATTCAATTGTGGTATAAAGAGTGTTCTGTGAATTGGCTTCATTTCTGGAAGATTTCAGGAAATCAGGCCTCAACTCAGCACAACTGGGCTGTGTGACCTTACTCTGGGGGTCAAGTCCTGGGCCTCCTGCTTTTTCTGTGGCCCATCTTGATTAGGAACCTGCTGTGCTGTAGGGGCTAAGGTGTTCTTGGTCCACTGTCCACAACATTCCAATGGATAGTACCAGCCCAAATGCTTCATCAGGGCTGTGGCAGTGGGATCTGTGCTTCCTCATGTGTGTCAGTAGCCATTGCAGCATGGCAGGGTGCACGCACTTCGACTGGAGAGGGAACTGGCTGGGACATAGTGGTATTACTATGGTTACACTCACACCACAGCAGTAGTGGTGGGGCACTGGAGGGTGCACAGTGCTAATACCCTGTGCATGTGTTTGCACTGGTGGTGGTAGCAGTGCAGTGGAATTGTAGTTGATGGTGCTTGTGTGTGTAATCTCACTGGCAGCAGTGGTGGTGCAGCAGAGGCAGTGTTGCCAGTGTCCATGCACACATTGGCACTGGTGGTCGCTTTGCAGAGGGGTGCTCGTGCATCCATGGTTAGGGGATGGCAGCTGTGGCAAAACAAATCATATTCTATGAGTGACCACATGCTTGGTCAGAAAGCAAATATCAATAAATTCAAAAATGGTAATCTCTTGTACCACAGTGCAATAAAAATAGAAATAAATATCAAGAATATCTTTCAGAACAACTAAAATACATGGATATTAAACAACTTGTTCTGAGCAACTCCTGGGTGAACATCAAAATTAAGACAGAAATTAAAAAAAAAATTAATGAAAATGGGGGCACAACATACCAACACCTCTGGGATATAGCTAAAGCAGTGTTAAGAGGAAAATGTATACCCATAAACACCTGCACCACGAAGTTAAAAAGATCCCAAACTAACAATCTAATTTTGCATCTAAAGGAACGTTATTGGCCAGGTGCAGTGGCTCATGTGTGTAATCCCAGCACTTCGGTAGTCCAAGGCAGGTGGATCACCTGAGGTCAGGAGTTTGAGACCAGCCTGGCCAATGTGGTGAAACCCTGTCTCTACTAAAAATACAAAAATTAGCCAGGCATCATGACAGGCACCTGTGATCCCAGCTACTCAGATGGCGAAGGCAGGATAATTGCTTGAGCTCAGGAGGTGGAGGTTGCAGCGAGCCAAGATCATGCAATTGCAGTTCAGCCTGGGCAACAAGAGTGAAACTCTGTCTCAAAAAATAAAAGTGAAAAAATAGAATGTTACTAAAAAGGAATGAAACAACCCCCAATCTAGTAGAAGAAAATAACTAACTAAAATTAAAGAAGTCAATGAAATTAAGAAGCAAAAATCTCTACAAAAGATCAATGAAACCAAGAGTTGGTTCCACAAAAAGTACAGATAATTAATAGACTGCTAGACAGATTAACAAAGAAAAAAGAGAAAATCCAAATAAGTATAATAAGAAACGACAAAGATGATATTACTGATCACACAGAAATACAGAAGATCCTCGGAGAATACTATGCACAACATTATGCAAAAAAATTAGAAATTCTAGAGAAAATGACTAAATTCCTGGAAACACACAATCTCCCAAGATTGAGTCAGAAACAGATTGAAACCATGAATATACTAATATTGAGGTCTGAAACTTAATCAGTAGTAAAAAACCTACCAACCAAAAACAAGCCCTGGGTGAGAGGGATTTATAGACAAATTCTACTCAATGAATAAAGCAGAACAAGCACCAATCTTATTGAAAGTATTCCAAAAAACTGAGGAGGATGGACTCCTCCTTAAGTCATTCTATGAAGCAGGTATCAGCCTAATTCCAAAATCTGGCAGAAATATAACAAAGAAAGAAAATTTCAGGCCAATATCCTTGATGAACACAGATGAAAAAAACCCTCAACAAAATATTAGAAAACTGAATACAGCAGCACATCAAAACGTGAATTCACTATGATCAGGTAAGTTTTGTTGCTGAGATGCAAGTTAATTTCAACATATGCAAATAAATAAATGTCATTCATCACATAAACAGAACTAAAAGTTATAACTATGTGATCATCTAAATAGACATAGGAAATGCTTTTTAAAAATTCAACATCACTTCATATTTTAAAAAAAAAAACCCTCAACAAACTAGGAATCAAAGGAAAATACCTCAAAATAATAGGAGACATCTATGTCAAACCTCCAGTTAACATCATATTGAATGGAAAAAAGCTGGAAGGTTTCTCCTTGATAACAGGAACAAGACAAAGATGTCCACTCTCACAACTCTTGTTCAACATAGTTCTGGAAGTCCTAACAGAGCAATTAGGCAAAAGAAAGAAATAAAAGGCATCCAAACAGTAAGAGAGACAGTCAAATTGTCTCTTTTAGAAGATTATTTGATCCCATACCTAAAAAAACCTTATAGTCTCTGCCCCAAAGCTACTAGATCTGATAAATTAGTTCAACAAATTTTTAGTGTACAAAATCAATGTATAAAATCAGTAGAATTTGTATTCACCAATAACTTCCAACCTGAGAGCCAAATCAAGAATGCAATCCCATTTACAATAGTGACAAAAAATAAAACACCTACGAATACAGCTAATCAGGCAGGTGAAAGAGCTCTACAATAAGAATCATAAAACACTGCTGAAGGAAATCTGAGATGACATAAACAAATGAAAAACCATTTCATATTCACGGATATAAACAATTAATATTATTAAAATAATCACACTGCCCACAGCAATTTATAGTTCCAAGTTTATTACTATCAAACTACCAATGACATGTTTTTACAGAATTAGAAAACAACTATTTTAAAATTTATATGAAAACAAAAAGAACCCAAATAGTCAAATCAATCTTAACCAAAAAGAATAAAGCCAAAGGCATCACACTACCTTACTTTAAACTATACTATCAGTACCCAAAACAGCATGGTACTAGTACAAACACAGACACATAGGCCCATGGAACAGGTTATAGAACCTAGAAATACAGTCATGTACCCACAATTATCTGATCTTTGACAAAGTCAACAATAACAAGCAATGATGAAAGGTCTCCCTATTCAATAAGTGGTGCTAGCCATATTCAGAAGTCTAAAACTGATCCCCTTTCACCATGTACAAAAATCAACTCAAGATAGTTTAAAGACTTAAACATAAAACTTGATACTGTGGAAAGCAGTTTTAAGATTTCTCAAAGAACTTAGAACTACTATACAACCCAGCACTCCCATTACTGCATATATACTCAAAGGAATATAAGTCATTCTAACATAAAAACCCCTGCACCTGTACATTAATTACAAAACATTTCACAATAGCAAAGACATTGAATGAACCTATATCCCCATCAATATTGCCTGGATAAAGAAAATGTGGCATGTATACACCATGAAACACTGTGCATCTATAAAAAGAATAAAATGATGTTCTTTGCAGCAACATGGATGAAGCTGGAGGCCATTATTATAAGTGACTTACTACAGAAAATGAAAATGAAATTATGTTTTTATCACTTAGGAGTAGGTGTTAAACATTGAGCAGACATAGACCCAAAGAAGGGAACAATAGATACTAAGGGCTACTTGAGGGTGGACAGTGGGAGGAGAGTGAGGATTGAAATATTACTTATTGGGTACTATGCTCACTACCTGGGTGAAGAAAACACTTACTTATTAAACTCCAGTGACACACAATTTACCCATGTGTAACAAATCTGCACATGTAAGCCCCTAAACGTAAAATAAAAGTTGAAAGAAAAAAACAAAAACCAGAGAGATTGCAAACTAACTGTATTAATTAATTATCACACTGCTAATAAAGACATATCCAAAACTGGGTAATTTATAAAGGAAAGAGGTTTAATTGACTCACATTTCCACATGGCTGGGGAAGTCTCACAATGATGGTTGAAGGCAATTGAGGGACAAAGTCACGTGTTACATAGTGGCAGGCAAGAGAGTTTGTGCAGGGGGAACTTCCATTTCTAAAACCATCTGAAGTTGTGAGACTTATTCACTACTGTGAGAACAGTATGGGGAAAACCATCCCCTATGACTCATTTATCTCCACTTGGCCCCACCCTTGACACGTAGGGATTATTACAATTCAAGGTGAGATTTGGATGGAGACAGAGCCAAACCATATTACTAACAATTTAACAATTTACTTTATGTAACTAGAAAAGTAAAAACAAAGCAAACCCACATGTAGCAGAAGAAAAGAAATAATACCAACTAGCAGAGAAATAAATAAAATAGAGACACAGAGCTAGATGAATTCACAGCCAAATTCTAGCAAGCCTTCAAAGAACTAATACTCATTCTTCTAAAACTATTCCAATACATCGAAGAAGAGGGAATTCTTCCTAACTCATTCTATAATTCCAGCATTACCTGATCCACAAACCAGACAGGGACAAAAAAATTAGAAAACTAGCTAAAAATTCTTTTTAAAAATTCCAGGAAACCAAATTCAACAGCACACCAAGAAGATAATTCACCTGTGTTAGGTGGGAATTATTCCAGGGATACAAGGATGGTTTAACATATGCCAATCAGTAAGTGTAAAACATGAAATTAGCAGAATAAAGGACAAAACTATATGATAATATCAGTAGATACAGAAAAAGCATTTGATAAAATTCAACATTCCTTTTTTATAAAAGCTCTCAATAAACTAGGCATAGAATAAATGTCCATCAAAATAATACTGCCCAAATATGACAAATCTACAGCCAACTTAATACTAAATGAGGGCAATTTGAAAGCCTTTCTTCTAAGAACAGAATCAACACCATGACGCCCACTTTCCCCATTCCTACTCAACATAGTACTAGAAGTCCTAACCAGAACAATCTGACAAGAGGAAGACATAAATAGCATCCAAATTGTAAAAGAGGAAGTCAAACTCTTGTTCTTAGTTGATGATATGATCTTATAGCTAGAAGAAAACTAACATTCCATCAAAAAAAAAAATTAGACTTGATAGATGAATATAGTTAAATTGCAGGATCCAAAAATACAAATAGCAGTGTTTCTACACACCAATAATTATCCACCCAAGGAAGAAATTGAGAAGGAAATTCTATATATAATTGCTTCAAAAAGAAAAACATAAAAAGTCAGGATAATCCTAACCAATAGGTGAAGGATCATAGGAGAAAAACTAAAAAATACAGGTGAAAGACATTGAAGATGACACAAAATCAAAGAAAACTACCTACCCATGCACGTGGATCAGAAAAATTGATAGCATTTAAATGATCATATTACTGGAAGTGGAGAAAAATAGCAAAATAGAACACCATACTGATTATCCTCCCAACAAGGATACTAATTTAACAGCTATCTACACCAAGAAGCACCTTCATAAAAAGCAAAAATCAGGTAAGAATGCACAGTACCTGATTTTAACATTGTGTTACTGAAAGAGGAACTGAAGAGGAAAAAAATAGAAATAAAAATAAAAATAAACAGTATTTAACTGCAGAGACTACCTGTTCCGTATGTCCAGGCAGCAGTTACCTGGTGCACAGAGCACTTCTGAGCACTGGGAGAGGGAGAGCACAATAATTCAGCAGCATGAAACGCAGTGTAGTCCTATTATAGCAAAAGGGAAAATGACCAAACTCAGCTGATACTCACCCATAGAAGGAGTATTTCAATCAGCCCTAGCCAGAAGGGAATCGTCAATCCCAGTGATCTGAACTTGAATTCCCGCAAGCCTCATCACCATGGGCTAAAGTGCTCAGGAGTTGTAAATAAAAGTGAAAATTGATCTAGGCCAAAAGAACTGCAACTTTTAGGTGAGTCCTAGTGCTAAACGGGGCCCAGAGACAGCAGCCTGGGGCAGGCACATGACATACTGATACACGAGCTGGAGTGGCTAAGGGAGTGCTGGCATTAGCCATCACCTTGGCTGCACAGTTTACTGCTCAAAAAGAGATACCTTTCTTTCTCTTGAGGAGAGGAGAAGGAAGAGTAGAGAGAAGTTTGTATTGCACCTTGAATACCGGCTCAGCCACAGCAGGATAAGGCACTAGTTAGAGCCACGAGGCTCCCTTTCCAGGCCCTAGATCCTGAATAACATTTCTTTTGTTGTTGTTGCTGTTGTTTTGTATTTTTTTTATACTTTGTGTGCTAGGGTACATGTGCACAACGTGCAGGTTTGTTACATATGTATACATGTGCCATGTTCGTGTGCTGCACCCACTAACTCGTCATTTACATTAGGTATATCTCCTAATGCTATCCCTCCCCATTTACCCCACCCCACAACAGGCCCCGGTGTGTGATGTTCCCCTTCCTGTGTCCAAGTGATCTCATTGTTCAATTCCCACCTATGGGTGGGAATATGCGGTGTTTGGTTTTCTGTTCTTGCGATAGTTTGCTGAGAATGATGGTTTCCAGCTGCATTCATGTTCCTACAAAGGACATGAACTCATCCTTTTTATGAAGTATACCCTGAGCCAGAACAAAACCATTGCCTTGAAAGTAAGGACTCAGTCCTGGAAGCATTTATCACCTTCTAACTAAAGTGCCTTGAATAACCAGCAGTAATGCCCGGTACTGCATTAAGGGCTTTGTATGAGATACTGAAATTTGCTGGCTTCAGGTGACACTCAGTACATTTCTAGCTGTGGTGGCTGTGAGATAACTCTCTCTACTTGAGAGAAGAAAACGGAAAAGTAAAGGGGACTTTGTATTGCATTTAGGTACTAACTTGGCCACAGGGAGGAAGAGCACCAAATGGGCTCTTGGGGGTCTTCCATTCCAGGACATGGCTTTAAGATTGTATTTCTCGACTTGCCCTGGGCTCAAGAGGAGCCAATTGCCCTGAAGGCGGAGCTCTAGACCAGGGGGTATGAGTGCCAGCTCAAACACAGTAGAATAGAAAACCAGATACTCTTGTCAGTTTTTAAAATCTAGTCCCTGGTTCCTGGAAGGCACCTCTGGACTTGTCCACGGCCTGGGAGAACTCACCACCCTGAAAGGAAGGACATAGCTATGGCTTGGATTGCAACTTGCTGAATATAGAGCCCCAGGGACTTGAGCAAACATAGACATCAGCCAGGGAATAAATACAGCAGGTGTTAGACAAGACCCAGTGCTGTAGTGGCTTCATATGTAACTCAGTACAGTTACAGTGGTGGTGGTCAAGGGGGTGCTTATTTCACTACACTCTCAGCTTCAGGTGGCTCAGAACATAGAGTGCTTAGGAAAAAAAGAAGAGTCTCTACCTGGTAGTCCAGAGAATTCTTCAGGATTTTTTCTAAGACCATCAAGGTGATTCCTCTATGAGTCTAGAAGAACCATCGTGTTACTGTTCTTGAGGTACCCCTGAAAGAACACGCAACTTAGATCACAACACACAAGCATTTTTGAATAACTGAAAAGCCGTATCAAGAAAAAAATGAAAGGTACAAACAAGACCCGACAGTGGCCGACTATAATAAATACCTAACTCTTCAATGCCCAGACACTAATGAACATCTACATGTGTCAAGAGCATCCAGGGAATCATGACCTCAGCAAATTAACTAAATAAGGCATCTTTCAGAGAGAGAATTTAAAATAGCTGTTTGAAAAAACTCAAATAATTTCATGATAACACAGAGAAGGAATTTAGAATTACATGAGGTAAACAGAACAAAGAGATTGAAATAATTAAAGCAAATCAAACCGAATTTGTGAATCTGAAAAATGCATTGGCATGCAGGAGAATACATAAGAACCTTTTAATAGCAAAATTGATCAAGCAGATGAAAGAATTAGTGAGTTGAAGACAGCCTCTTTGAAAATACACAGCCAGTTTAATGAGATCCCATTTGTCAATTTTGGCTTTTGCTACCGTTGCTTTTGGTGTTTTACACATGAAGTCTTTGCCCATGCGTATGTCCTGAATGGTACTACCTAGGTTTTCCTCCAGGGTTTTTATGGTATTAGGTCTAACATTTAAGTCTCTAATCCATCTTGAATTAATTTTCGTATAAGGAGTAAGGAAAGGATCCAGTTTCAGCTTTCTTTTTTTTTATTATTACTATATTTTAAGTTCTAGGGTACATGTGCATAATGTGCAGGTTTGTTACATATGTATACTTGTGCCATGTTGCTGTGCTGCACCCAGCAACTCGTCAGCACCCATCAACTCGTCATTTACATCAGGTATAACTCCCAATGCAATCCCTCCCCCCTCCCCCCTCCCCATGATAGGCCTCCGTGTGTGATGTCCCCCTTCCCGAGTCCAAGTGATCTCATTGTTCAGTTCCCACATATGAGTGAGAACATGCGGTGTTTGGTTTTCTGTTCTTGTGATAGTTTGCTAAGAATGATGGTT